>NW_010293008.1:984-20362 GCF_000700745.2 Antrostomus carolinensis | reverse complement strand
TTTATTTTACAGTATCCTAAATGTAATAATCAAAATTGAATGCACTTTGAATAAGAAAACAAGTTTAGGAGACTGTATTCTCAGAACCTAACAGATTAGTGTCAGCTATAACAAGCCCTGAAAAATAGACAAGGTTTTTCTTTTATAGTCCCCAGCAGAATTAAAGCTAGCAAAGCTTTTGATAATTACTATCTTCACATGTATCATCTGCCCCCACCTAAAGTATTGCCCTGTGAGAGAATCCTATTTCTTGGCAATAAGAACTCAAATAAGACACAGAGCTAGACAAAGTTTCACGAGGGTTACGTTCCTATAAGGAACCATTATACCTTGCTGTATTCCCCACACCTACTTGATGGATAAGCCACTAGTTACTCTACTCTGCAAGAGGTTATGCATATTGGTTACTCCACAGATAACACTGCTTCCTCAACTTCTTACCACCATATGAAAATAAAACTTGCTCTATTACTGAATTAAAAAAAACAGTAGTTTTGACAGGTAATTCACAATTTGCACACACTTTGATAAACTATGTTTTCAATCAGTTTTGCACTCTCTCTTAACAGGACATGCACAACAGTATGACTTTACAAAGTTCTGTAGTATTAAACAGAAGCATTTAAAGTTTCAGCAGGTAAGAGTGGATACAAAGTACCTACAGGTAACAACTGCATCAGAGAAAGACTTCTCAAATTCTGCCTTACAGGAAGTTGATCTCCAGTAAGATATGACTAGTTCATTTAGATGTTTAAGTACAAGAGGCTTTATACCTGTGGTAAGCTCACTAGAGCATTCTATTGTCTTCTTGGAGATCCCTTGAGAGAAAGACAGGAAAGCACCTGCCTTCAAGTCGCCGCTTGAAGCAGCCAAGAGAAAAATAACTTTACTGTGCAACAGTTCTTTGCAGACCTACAGAATATGAGCAAAGTTTAACTGCAATGCTCATTTCAGTTGCATTAGCATTTAAGAGAAGTGATTGATTACTTAAGTCCTGACACAGGACAACAAAAAGTCTGGAACACACAGTTAACTGCTACAGCAATAATGTAACGGGCACAGTTAAGCCCTCCACAGGTCACACACTCTCTTGGCGCTCAGCACTTGACAGCATAACGGCAGCTGGAGGATCAAGGGAGTACGACTGCCCTCCCACCAGACAGTAAGAAACACTACTCGCTACTTCACATTGCTGGTTTTTCCACTCTTTTCCCCTAAGCAGCGCTATAGAGTACAGCAAGTTTCAGAACAAAGAACCAAACAAGTAACCGGGGATCTGAGCATGTTAGCGGTGGGTTTGTCTGCCCCTCTTCCCTTAAAGATCAAGAGACAGCAAGACAATTTTGTTGTTGTTTAAGATGATGGCTTCATCTCTCTCCTTGCTTTGGAATACCTACTTAGTCTTAGAAATTGGAATGATGTTGCAGACTTAAGACTCACATTCAGTGTACTGTTTTGTTCTAGGAAATGGAACACACATTCAGGCTAGAATTCTAGGTTCATAAGCCTTTCCCAGCATGTTCAAAAGTCCAGCTACCAGGAAGAAACTAATTCCAAATTAAAAATTAAAAAAAAACCCCAAATAAACACCAAACAACCATCCACCACCACCCCCACACACTTACTCTATTAACTAAAACAGAATTCATGGTAGAAAATACACCATGTTCACACATGCAGTTCTAACTAGGGCTGAAAGATGCACACATGCACAAAGATTAAAAAAAAAAATACAAATCAGAAGACAGATGAAGCCTTAGGGGGCAAGGGATTCTTTACTAACCAATTTGTGCAGAATGTCCTCTTCTGGCCATGTTCTTGGATCTTACAGCTTCCTTTATACGATCTACTTCTTGCTGATACCGTTTGCGATCACGAGAAGCATTCTCTTTGGCTTCCTTCAGTGCAGACTCCAAAGCTTTAACTCTTTCAGCTGTAGCCCTAAGTCGCTTCTCCAGTTTAGGAAGTTCACAGCGAAGATCTGCATTATCACGTACCAGCTGCAAAAACAGAACTGATGCTGCCCAGGGAGGTTGTGGAGTCTCCTTCTCTGGAGACATTCAAAACCCACCCGGACGCCTTCCTACGTGATCTCATTTAGGTTCCTGCTCCGGCAGGGGGATTGGACTGGATGATCTCTGGAGGTCCCTTCCAATCCCCAACATCCTGTGATGCTGTGATCAGTAAGATCGTCATTTGAAAATCTGTTACTGTGGAAGAACATGCTACCCAACACAGGCACTTAAAAATTTACATTCTCCTTCAGTCAAGAGACAGGCAAGCACCCCCTAGACTGATACACTAACTCTAAACACTAACTTGGACCTTCTTCAGTTTAAACTCGGCTATTTTGTTACATATGCACATGCACTTAAAATAGCTATTAATTTACTTTTACAGGAAAACTTTAGTACATTGTTCTTTTATCAAGAGAGACACTCAAGGTGTAGAATAATTTAATTACAGAACAGTTACTTTATAACCAATATGCATTCGGTCACTTCTATAATAACGCATCCTAAGTAGTTAAAACATGAAATTAAGTCTCACCATACCTGCTTGTGAACCTTTGTAAGCTGTTCAAGATTATTCTCAAGGAAGGAAATCTTCTGTTTTTGTGCAGCACTGCCTCCTGTATCATCCGAGTCAATCTCGGCACTCTGCAGTACAAAGGCACAGGGAGGGAGAGAGGAGGCTGAGTACAAATCTGAACTTGCATATTAAGATTAAGCCACAAAAATTACCCTGCATAAAGATCAACTCCTAGTTCAGTTCTAAACTGAAATTTATGTAGCATTGTCAGAAACACCAAGTTTCACTATAGCACCACGTTACCTTTTTCACTCTAGTAGCTAGATCTTGAACAAACAGCTTCCGAAGATTGTGAAGAGTCTGAAGTTCTTTTGCCTACAGTTAAGGACAAGAAATCAAAAAACAAAAATAAATTAAAAATAACTCTGAAGGGGTTAAAAAAAAAAAAATATTGACATTCGCTTTGGAATATATTCTGACTATCTTACCACAGTCTCTTCCAAACCCTTTAAATCTTGCCTTGCTTGTTCCCGCCTGTCCTGCATAACCCTAAAAGAGAACAAATTCATCCTGAAACATCTAAGCAAAATCAGAAATTTTAATGTTTTAGGAGACTAGAGTGATAAACACTACACAGTACAAATGAAAAGTGTCTTTCAGTTGAAGTCTTCAACTAAGGATGGAACCAACAGATGACATCACACTTGCAAACCCACATGGTGAAGGGTGGGAGTAGGGATGTTGCAGGAGGACAAGAAAGCACTTTTAAAATTGAAAGAATACAAACAAGTACATTCAGATGCATAAATTAAGTTTCTAGAATAGGTAAAGAAAGACTCTCACAGTCAGGTTCAGAATGAATACTTCAGGAGATCTTATCCTAGGTTGAAATACAAAGGCCAGGGAATGCATGAAAATGAAGTGTTCCTATTAAGAAGCCAAAAAGCTTATTTTGCTCTTAAAATTTCTTCTTACTTGGTCAGTTCCACTACTAGTTCACAGCTAATAATTAAACATTTGAGGTAATAAAATATTCTAAAGAATATCTCAGCACCCTATCGATTTTCCAGACTTCACTGGAAAAGTAGTTCCAGGCATCTAACACAACTCTTTCAGAAACGCCCCCCCCCAAAAAAAAAACAAACCAAAAACACAAGAGTGAATAATCTGCATTGTTTCTGGCCTGCCATTTGCCATACACATTGCCACATACAGTGGAAAATAACTGGATTCTAAAAGACTGGGGGAGGACACAGAACACCAAACTAATTTTTAATGCTCCTTTGCAAGCCTTTTAAAGAGGAAAGTTTCTAATATAGCAAGTGCCTTTAAGCAATCAATGCTATATATAGTTTAGCCTGCAAACTGAAATAAGAAGCAATAACGTGGTATGTACATCAAATCCTGCAAGACAAGAAAACCTACTGTAACTAATGTAACTTTTATCATCATTGTGACACACAAATAATTCAGTAAGACAGATTCACAAAACCAGAGAACTGTTGAAATTTTAGTCAGTCAAACCAACACTGGATTTCACAGTAAGGCTAAAAGAAAAAAAGTAAGCATTGCTTATTGGTTACCAGTACAGACCAGTCAGACGCCTTTGATCATTTCAAATTCTATGATAAAAACCTGGAAGCTGCTGTGTGTTTTTAAACATGGTCAAAAAGCATGCACTTTTGAAAAAGTTTTAAGTATAATGTCTTAGGGGGTCGCTACTGATACACTAGAACATTTCCAGGAGATCATAGTCAGATTTCTAGAAGTTGAGAACTGTTTTTCAGCTTGACCCTTGATACTTACCTGCAAGCAGAATTAAATTCTAATTTTTGCATTAACTTTTCAGTCTCTAATTCACTAATACACTGTTGTTGGTTAGTCAATGAAGTATGCAGCTGTTTAACCTCAAGGATAAGCCAGTTGGAACCACCTAACTAATTAAATCACACAAGAATCAAAAAAAAGAGTAAGGGAACACAAGAATCAAAAAAAGAGTAAGGGAACTGTTACAAGCCTCTTCCAATCATGCAACACTTAGCTGCAGATTGAAAAGTTAATTACTCCAACCCATGACATATTAACAAAGGAAGAGTTGTGGCCTCTGTATCTTTCATCATTTTACTTCCAATTCTAAATATTAAGGCTGTGCAAAGGTTTTGAAAAAGCTAAGTTCAAGAAGGTTTTGGAACCCCTTTAGTAGGCATATCATGCTATGAGAACCACTTTAGGTCACTAGTTTTTAAAATGATGTGTCTCCACACGCATGTGTTTTAGGCACCATTATCACTTACGTAAGTTCATGCAGTTTTCTACTTTTTTCCTGATCAGTCGCTTTCAACTTCTCATGCTCAACTCTAAGACGTTCCTGTTCAAGCATCATCTTCTGGTTTTGGCTGAACACAGAAAGTAAATATTATATCAAATGAATGTGTCAGACATCACATTCAGCAACACAAGATAGAATGCCTGTTAAGACAGTGCTGGAGGAAACCCTTGCCACTCCCTTCCCACCACACTGTGCTTCTGTACTCACACAGTCCAGAAACATGTGGCATTACTAAAGTAACAACAACTACTTACTCTTGAAGTTCAGTGATAAGCTTCTCCTTTGCATCAACTTCATCTCTTAGGCTACTGATTTGTTTCTGATGTGTCTCACGATGGCTTTGAATTTGCTGTTCCACAGCTTGCTATTAGAAAAAAAAAACCCAGCATATATTATACGCTTTAAGAAGTTGCCATACTTCACTTTATGTTTTGGTTTTTGTAACACAACAATGTAATTAACTTACCTTGACTTCATTTGCAGTTTGAACCTTATTTAAGTGCTCCTTCTCCATCTCATGGACTTTTTCTAGTAGGAATAGAGGCGAGAAAACACATATCAGCCAGGTAACTAGGTGATCAAAGGGAAGATGGAGCTAATTCCCCCTTCCCAATAACTTAAAATTTGTAAGAAGTCCTCTCTCACCACAAGATCAATTAAATCAGTAACATCTTTAATTTAATCCTATCCGTAGCAGTTCTTTCAAAGAGCAAACATGCTTTCCCATTGATTAATTCTACATGTTCAGTAGCAAAAAGCCATTCTACAGCTCTGCCTTTCAATCTAAATAGAACAATTCCCTATTTACCACTATCTACTTAAAATGGTGCAGCCGGTGGGTGGCGTGTAGGGAGGCAATTCCTACCCTGTGCTCTGAGTTGTACTAATTCTTCATTAAGGGAATCCACAGACTCTTCCAGCTGTCTCTTCTTCTGTTCCACATTCTGAAGATATTCAGTCAATGACTTGATCTTGGCTTCATGCTTGCAGAATAGAAAGATTCATTTAGTTTGGAACTAGGTATCATGGAATCACATCTGCATAAACAGTTTATACTTATTTTTAAACAAATAATCTGATCTCAAAACAAAAGAGGCGTCACCTAAACTTTAATAATAAGACTACTCAAGCAGATCTGTAATGCAGCCTGTAAGTCTTCATTCTGGATTGGAATGAAATACATTTACAGCTGGGAGGAGAGATGCTTTGAGTGTTAAATACTATTAAAGGCAAGAGAAACCCACTGTATTTAGAAGATTGCACTGAAATATGCATCTCAATTTAAAAAAAGGATGACCATCTGTATGTAAAACAAAATACAGAAAAATTAAATTGCATATGTAGACCAGAATTTTGAGAAAGTCACATTACTAATCTTTTCTAACAATCACATTTAAACAGCCTTTCTCACATCAGAAGTAAATTTAATCTGCTATGCAAGCCTACTGCAATTTTACTGTGCTATGGCTATTTCTCCCACTTCCAACTTGTTGCATTACTGGGCAGAGTGCTTACTAGCCACAGCTTCTGTATTTGTAAAGGATCCTGTGATGGAGAACATATGGACCTTAGTATGTAGTACATGTGCTGCAAAAGCATTAGGCTGCAGACGTGTTGCAGAAATTCTGACATCCTGTCAACACAATTACTCAGAAGCATCCAACTCAAAGAGGGTACTGAGGATATAGCTGAGTCTTGTGGCTGTTCAATCACAATGTGTTTTGTCAGGTGTCAAAAAAATTGCAACATTTTTTTCACCCCAACAGGTTAATGAATTCAAAAGAACATTTAGGAAGCACACTGTAAAGAAACATTCACCTGTGAGATACGGAGCTGGCAGGCAGCTAACTCCTTTTCGTTTTCTTCCATTTTCTTATTGCTTTCAGCTTGTGTGCCTTCTAACTGCTTGCACCGTTTTACCATTGTTTTTACTTCTGATTTCATTTTACTGATGTACAGTCTCGCAACTGTGAATTCTTCATCTATCATGCCAGTTCCCTCAGGCTGCTGAAAAGTATGGAATGACACATTTAGAAAGCTCAGATAACAAAACAGAATTAAAGATGAGCTGGAGCAACTTGGTGCCCAGCACACATACCCCATCTCAACTGATTATCAGAGCATTTAAACACCAAAAATACAACTTTTTTTTTTTTTTTAAGTTTTCTGATTGATTATTTGTAAGTTTGTACAGAGGTGATGAGTCATTTGAAGAGCGAAATACAGTCCACTATAGATTTCTAACACTGCTTACATTCTTGTCCTACAGTGATCTTCTAGATTTATCTTTTATTTCGGTTCCTCATATGGTTTTTAATATAAGTGTCATTCTGAGTGCCATTGTAGGTCAGCATTAGTTTTCCAAGGTGATGCTGTTGATTATGACTATTTCACATAGCAGTTTAACAGTATGAGTGAAAACACTACTTCAGAAAAAAAATCATACCTGCTCTTCCTTGTCTTTGCATAATCAAATTTATTTGGGACCTGATTACGTCACAGTATAAGCAATGGATAAGCTTATGCCTAGATTATTAATATACATGAGGTGTGCTATGGTGGTTATTTTGACCGTACTAAGAAAATTGACCCCATCTATCCACAAAGTGTGTTATACATAGCATTAAAAGTTGTACTGACTAATTCTTACCTTGACATCATTATTTCCTACTGCAATTCCTATCTCTGCAAGATCTTTTAGTAATGAGGCCATCATTTCTGTTGCTCGTTTCTTCTGATGGTTGGTCATTTCTTTAAGTTTCTGAAGCTCTGCATCTATACTGGCCAGAGTGACCTACAGTAAAAAGTTACACTTTAATAAACAGAACACACTCTCATTTTTAGAACTAGTTTCATACCACTTATTTAAATACAGCAACATGTGGTTGCCTACTGAAATGTCCTATTTTTATGACTAAAACCAGACTGGTATCAGCCTATGTGAACAGACCATACAGCAAAAATTTTTAAGTCCTAGAGTGACAGTATTTCTGAAAGAAATGTAAAGTACTGGAGACAGAAGCCTTCAGCTCACAAAAATATCTTACAACTCCGCAACAAAATTCATGTCAACATTGTTAAACAACATTCAGAGTTATATACAGTTAAATGTTGAAGAGAACTACATTTACGTGGACACTAGTACCAGTTCAGAGAGTTCATAAGCTACACTACACTTACTCTAGAGCAGTTTTTCAGCTAATTTCAGCTGCTGTGGTTGTTAATGGCTGCAGCTCAGCAGCCTGCATACTCAAAAGTTGTCTGTTCTTTGTTCTCCAGTTTTAAAAAAATGCCAGAAGTTTTACCTTTAAATGACTTCAAGCAAGAAATGCATGTAAGGCAAGAAGAGTTACACTTTTCTTGTAACTTACACACTTTTCTTGTAACTATACTTTTCTTGTAACTTTTCTTCTAAGACTGTTAGTAATTTCTTATCCCAATTCCGTACCGATTTTTGATTGAGTTCATCACTAAGCAGTTCATATTCCTTTGCCTTATCTTCTACTTCCTGAGACTTCTGATCATAATTGACAGCTAATTCTTCAAGGGCTTGTAGCACCTCTTTCACTTCCTCTTTAGAGGCATCATTTTCAGCCTGAAGGCGATTCAACTCTGCTTGCAGGTTATCTTGGTCCCGCCTGGTCGATGCTAGAAGCTGCAATGTTGACAGAGGTTTATTTAAAATTACAACAAGAAATAATCATCAAGAGAATGCCATGTATAAGTTGAATCTTATTAATGCTTTTAGCTGCTACAGTAGCCTATATGTACGTTTTTAGTGTCTAGCATCATGCAATAAGGGTGCCAAGGACAGGTACAGTGAGAGTATAATAAACAATTAAATTTATCCTCTATATCCATAGTTCTTTAGCTTTTAAAGTATTTTCAAAATGGAAGAGATTGGAAATCACAACACATAAGGACAGCAACTAGAAATGCACGTGGAATATTGCAAGTTCTCAAAAAGGCCAGTGAACACTCTTCATGAGTCTGAAACTGTCAACAGGCTAGGGACTAAACTTCCAGCATTTTAACACTGTTAGCTGCTGAAGAATAACTAGACAAAGTGAACAGTGGCTAAAGAGGCAGATTTATCTATTTAAATAAAAAGATTAAATAGTAGCTCCAACTTCCTGAGTCCTCGACCCGTTTCCTTCTTGCCAGGTACACAAATATTTTTTTTTTTAATCTCTGTGCTATATAGAATTGATTTTTCTAATATCTTGGCTAAACAAAATTAACAATTTCATTATTAATAGGCATTTTCTGCATTTAATTACATTACATCACGTGAATACAAATTGTTTGAATATTCTAGCAAGTATGGTCTGAAGTAACACATAGATACTTCCTTTTTCATTATGGGTCACTACATTTCCCTCCTCCCCCTTCTCTCTCTGTACAGCAACTGACCAAAATTAAACTTTAAACCAGATTTCTTAACAGTAAACCGAGGTATTTTCAGTTTTGACAAACTGCTAGCTTTGCATGGGGAAAACAACTGCTGATGTCTTTGCATAAAATATTTCAATTCCTTCAAACTTCATAGATACTTAAAGTTCAAATAAACTGGTTTAAGTTTAGCCATTAGCACAGTGTAAGTGGGTGGAATGAACAGGCAGAGCATTTAGATAAGGAAAAACACAGACCAGTACAGAACAGAGAATTGTACAGTATTAAGCCATCATTCTACTCCCTGGTCATAAACTGTGACCTATTTGGAACATCTCAAATTCCTTTAAAGGAAAGACAAACAAAAAATAGAATAAAAATGTAAGAGCAAAACTTACCTCTTCCTGATCCAACATTTGTGTTTTCAGTTTTTCTACTAGTTGGCTCTGCTGATTAATTTCTTCATCCTGCAGTTGAAGTAAGACTGTGTTCAATAAACTGACAAACACCACTCACAAAAAATAATCTAAAAGATAGATGTTAGGCATATAACTTTTCCATATTCTGAGGCCATTACACAGCTGAAAGCAATGAAAGTAAAAAAAAAATTAATCCTTTTGATTTCACTGGCTGATCCACTCGGCTCTTACCCTGGCATGTGTGTGCAAAACACCATGCTTCAAAGACAAAACTCTTATATCTGTGCTTTTGCAAGTCTTCCCCAAGTTGTTCTAATTTCCAAAAAACAATCAGAATTTAATTAAAATATTTTCTTTTCCCGCTCCAAATTTAGTATCACTGCTTAAATTTAAAATGATGTTTAAATAAAATATGCATAATGTGGAAGGAAAAAACTGCTGTCTTCATATGACTTATTTTCTTGCTTTCTCTTTATTTCCTTTTTCTGGTACAGTATTATTCCAAACAATCAGCTAGGAATGTTCTACATCCAGAAAGCACAAATACCGTTCAGGATTCTCATTAACTTTTCCTTCCTAACTTTTATTTTTAACTTTTTTTCTATGTACTGATACTTTAGTTTTCAGGACATTTTTTAGTAGTTTCAGCAAAGAAGGTAGCACAACTAAGAAGGATACTTAGCACCAGATAACGCAGTTTCGATTTCTCTTAATCAGAGTTTCAGAATTAGAGTAGGCACTCCCAGCAAATACTTAAGCAAGCTGTACTAACCAATGAAGATTGGAAAATTAAATATTACCTAAAATAGTTCAAGATCTATATCCAAGGATTCTTACATTAAATAAGAATGGCATACCTTGTCATCCAGTTGTTTGTACAGTTTGGCAATTTCTTCCTCACATTTTCTTCTCTCAGCATCAGTGAAATTGCCAGTTACTCCAATGGTGGTAGCTGGTTTATCATTAATAACAGTAATATCCTTGTCCACTGCAAAAGCTTCTAAGTTGGCCTTCTCCTTGTCAAACTGTTCATCAACTGGTACAGTCTCCCCTTAAAGAAAAGAACATACTTACTTTTAGTACAGTCAGCCATAAAATATCTTCCACAAAGTTAGCCTTGAGAAGTATTACATACTCCCTACTAACAGTACTGCTCCACAGTTAATAAGCAATTGAGTGCACATGATTACATGGTAAAAAAACGACCACTAGATCATCCAAACCACCTCTTGCTTACCACAGAACATTATATTTCACCCAGTTACTCTGCTATGAGCTCCAAATCTCACATCAAACAATATCCTCTAGAAAGGCACCTAACTTGCCCTAGAGACAGCAAATCTTTTCCCTTGGCAGTCTGTTTTGCTAGGTAGTCGTATTTACTTTTAAACTGCTTTGCTTCTAACTGAAAACATTTTTTCAGTTACACTTTTAATCTTCTACGTTCACTAAGCCTTTTCTGATGAGAACACTTAACTAACTTCACACAGAAAAAGTACCGCATGCTAATCAAGGTACTTCTCTGGTAAACTCAACTGAATTCCTTAGTGCCTTTTTACAAGACATTTTATGCAGTCCTTGGAAGGTATGGGCTCTTTCCAACACTCCAGTATCTTGTGTCAATATTCTGGAAGAACTATACTCAACATTTGAGGTGTGACCTCATACCAGCTCTATAAAAGATTTAAAAAAAAAATAATAATCACATCCTATTAAACTTATTTAAGTGAGCCCATTTTCCTCAGATTCACATCAGGATGTGGTGTAGTTGTCTACAAGATTGCAAAATCATCTTCTATAGCTGCCAAACTCCAGAATACATCTAAGTATGACACTTATTGCCAGACACTTCAATCAATAAGTTAATTATTCAGGAAAAAAGAATGGGCACACATTCTGTACTGTCAGCAGTTTTGGGGTTTAGGTGGGTTTTTTGCCTATTAACCTGTTTTGAGTTTTACATGAGGACAAGAACTTGTAATATTGATTTGAATTAGAAAACCAAACCAGAGGAAATATTTTACTCAGTTTCTGCATTTACAATTACAGTATATTTTTCTCCTCCAAATTAAATTTTTAGAATGTACATAATTCTGCCTCTGCTAGTAAACCAAGTGCTGATGAACCTAACACCAGTATAGTCAGAGACATTTTTGCCATTACATGATTATTAGAAGCTGTTCCAATTGCAATACAGAGAAAAATATGAAGTTCCAATCTCAACTTATTATCCTATCTTTAATATTCCTTTTGCTGCCTTGCACAGTGCTCTTAGTTATTTTTGGTACCCCGAAGACTAATTCAGCATCTGCTGTCTTGCCTAAAGCTTGCAGAACCAAAATATAATTGCTTCTCACCGTTCCGCCACCTGTTGAGTTCATTCTCTAGCCACTGGATGGTGTTACGCAGAGTCTTGTTCTTCTCTTTTTCCTTCTCATACTTTTTCTTCCACTGTTCTGCAGTGAGCTCCACGTTGACACACACTGTGTTCTTAATGGTCTTTGCTCTACATAAAAAGAGCAAAAAGCTCTGAAACTTCATTTTTAACGAAAGGAATTAAAGGCTATTAAATAAAATTTCTACATATCACTGGTGAAAGTTCAAACATTCCCACCTCTCCCAAAAGCTTATTTCTACTCCCTGTCAATTCACTATCCTTTCAATTGGATTGATACAACTGTTAACGGACAGAGTAATATAATAAACTTTGGGAAGACTGAAAAACCTCAAGCTGGTTGCACTGGGAATATTCAGCTGTACACCTTCACCTGAAAGAATTCAAGTCAGGACAGTAGTGCACAGCTTTGAACAAAGGGTAGCATTCACTACACCTAGCAAACCTTTCTCCAATGGAGAGCATAATGCTTTTAGGGTGTAAACCATCTAGCTCATTTAAGAAACACGTCATTTCAACCTAAAAATCCAGTTACTATATCTCCATTAACCAAAAAGGTGTACAAACTATAAAGTTCAGATGTGATTGTCTATATTCAGTCATGCAAACCTCATCCACAGACATCAGCTTTGGAGACGAAACTACAGGCACTAATAAGACATATTAATGAAGTTAACATAGTTTTTACTTTAGTGCCATACCCCACTTACCTCCATAATTTTTCTTTATAGTCTCCTGCTACCAAATACCCTCCCTCAAGGATCAAAACAGGAAAAAAAGCTTAATAGTAGTTAGAAATCACCCCCTCCCCCACAATATTATGACTCCTATAAGCATCTTTCTGCAAAGTCTCATTGAGACTGATTCCTACCAAAAGACACATGATTTCCTCTTAAATTACGTGGGATTTATCTAGTCCTCAGTTACTACAGCCGAGGGTTTCAACATGAATTTAACATCCCTAGAAGGCTGAATTAATACACCAGACTAACTGTGGTGGCTGAGATAGAAGCATACTCTATTAACTCCTGAAGAAGTCAAGATTATAAGCCAGTGAAACTCTTCCAGCTACAGCTGGAAGACAATTCCTGACGGCTCATTCAAAAAATACTACAAGGAAAGGAAAACACCTCCTAGATTCTAGAAGGAGACTAAAAAACTTCCACTGTTGTAGAATGCAGTCATTACACCACACCTACTAACTACCCATATTCTCCCAGGTTTTTAAGGAGTTCTGAAGTCATCTAGCCTACTTTTCATAACAAAAAAAACTTCTCTGAAAAGACCAATAGAAAACTGTGTAGCTGAGCCAAACGGAAGAGGTATGCTAACACAGGAGAGCAGATAAACTACGTAAAATGCTGACAGCCTTCTTAACATGCACCAGTAAATGCAGCGATTAAGTCTAGTGGTCAGGAACTAGAGTATTATGATGAATCATTAATAACAGAGTGGCAAAGAAGACATACCTAACAAAATACCAAATTTGAAATGGGTACTTACGAATGCAATTACAAATGACACAGGAATTTATAAGTATTAATTCAAATGTTCCTGGAATGCTTGATAGAGTAAACGGATCAGAAGATGTAATTCTGCGTATCAAAGAAATGATGGCAGAGGACAGGCTTTCCCACCAAACAAAGGGTTCAAATGGGGAGAACTCCTTCCACTTTAGGGAAAAAACCCCCATGAACAGAGTATTAATTACCCTCCAAGACTACACATTGAACCAAACTATATGCTTTCCTCCTGAAAACAGACACTCTTCAGGACCCTAGCCAGTTTAAAGATTTTTATATTACATAAGTCAGATCACAACACTTGGCCACGTGTGCACTGAAAAACTACAGAAAGAAAGTGAACCATTGTAATTGATTTGGTTCAGGAATCTTAACAGAGGAACTTACTTATTTCTCATTCTGCATTTATTTCTGAGCATAGTAAGAACAAAATACTAAGTATTTTACTCACCTCTGGCCAAACAGAAGAGTAGACTTAGTTTCAGATTCATTGTATGAAGATGGAGAACAGCAAATAACAATAGTGGTTCTGCAATTACCCCCTAGTGAATCTTGAAGGATTCTGGTCATTTTACTATCACGATATGGAACGTAAGTCTACCAAGAAAATGGTTAAATTAAATCAGTCATGGTTTTTCAGACACAGTATTTAATTTGTTGAAATAAGAGCTATGCTTTTGCTAGGTATAACTTCATTAGAAAGACATTACATTCTACTTTAATTCATAAATTGTAAGACTGAACACACACAGGATAACACAAAATGGTACATTTGGTAACTTCTAGAGTACAAGCAAACTTTCAGTATGATGATTAATTGATGATGCCTCAACATTAAATGTGAACATTAAATGTAACTTTATTAAGCATCAGGGTCAATAGTACAAAACTAACAGACATTTGCAATGCATTAATGCAACTGGATTAGTTTAAAAGACCCCATGCATACCACTGAGATCAGTAAAGAATTTCTGCATAATATCCTATTTAACCTTAAAGTATAAAAATACAAAAGAGAACACTTACACTGCTTTCAGCCAAAGCTGAGATGACATTTCCAAGAGCAGACAAAGACTTGTTGATGTTCTTGGCCTCATCCAGCACAGCACCTTCTGCTCCAGTTTTACTAACCTATACAATATTTCAGTAAATTACTAAATGCATCTTCAAAAACACCTTCCACATTTAATATAAAGCTTAGAGTATTTTTTCAGCTTTTAAGTCAGTCTCCCTGACTTTATGAGGTACTCATAAGCAAGTTGGAATAGAACAAGCAAACTCCTTCTCAGACTCTTTCACTGATTCACCATCAATTTTTCATTCAGAACTCAGTGTTTGAAGATGTTTCTGATTTTTTAAACTGAAGTTAATATCGTCCTTGCAAAATATGCCTTTTCCTAGAGGATATATATATAGTTAAAAGTTTCTATCAAATAAATGACTTTAGAAGTTGGTTGAAGTTTGTCAGAAAGTTTTAATTCCTTAAAGTAAATTAAGTTATGAATAGTTTGTCCAGAGGTCATCCTTAACAAACAAAAACCCAAACAAACCCAAACCACACACCACCACCACACCCCTCTGGAAAATGTAGCAGAGATTCTGTACCAGCAAGAATTTGTGAGAACAGATTTTAGAGGCTGAATCTGATCTACATGAGTGCTCTAGGAACTTAAGTAGGTATCAGCAGAAATGTGAAAAAAAAAAATCTACCCTGACACCATGCTATTTACCTTAGCTCTTCTGCCTCAAGGGCTGAATTTGAATTAATAGTTCTATAACCTGCCCTTTACTATTCTTCTCACCAAGCTGTGATCATGACTACAACTAAGCAATTCTCCTTGCTTACTTTTAAGCCAACCCAAGACAAGGCATCAGAAAACCTCATGTATTTCAAAAGGATTGGGAGAAGCATGAAAGCAAAGTTTGAAATTAATAGTGAAAGGAACAAAATTACCCAGAGAAAGGAGACTTGCAACTCAGACTTTTCTTTAACTTTGTTCTCACTTTAATGAGAATTAAACTAGAAGTATTAAAAGAGAGAGGCCATTACTAAGAATAAACACAGGATCAGAGACAACAATAAGGCCATGGGACAAGAACATGAGGAAAGACAACAGCAAGTAGAAAGTACTGAAAAAAGCTGGAGATGAAGAAGGGGATAGACCCAGAAGCAAAGACGAAAAGAACACCAAAAATCCAGCTCTTAAAAGGCTAATTACAGTCTATAAGAAGCAACACAGAATAAGCAAAACGGTACACATATTTCCTTCTCCGCTTTAAGCGCTAACACACGAAAGCCAAGCTGTCATTTTAAACAATGTTAATCAGAATTTCAAATTAAGAAACTTGGTCCCACTAAATAAAAAAAAAAAAATCAGGTATTTCACATCCATAAAACTCTTTTCATTCCAGTACCTGGCTAGCCAACACACCTGTACACTTCTTTTGCTCTCACAGATACCAAGACTGAACTCTATTCTATTTCCCCACCCTATTCCATACTTACAAACCCTCACTGCAGGAATCCAGTTCAGCTTAAAGAGGTAGTATCCAATAGTCAACCCAGACCAGGATTCAGAAACCACATTTCAAAGTCAAAATTAAAACACTTCAGAGATGACAACTGAACAATTGGTATTACAGTAATGTAAAATATTTGACTGTAAAGAACAACTGGAGAGAAATAAATTTATAATTACCTTTTCACTACCTGCCAAGTCCACAAGGTACAGTTTCCCACTTAGTTTCTGTTCTGTTTGAGTATTCTCTTGTTTTACATTAATAAGAAAAATACTATGACTTCGGGAGCTGTGTTCATTCATATCTATAATCCAAAATACATAAATTGTCAAGAATATTTGTACAACCAAACTAACAACAAAACAGCATCTTCCTACAGTGAAGCAACAGATCTAAAGCTAATGACCCTGTATAAAGCAGTTTCCCAATGACAATAAAACTAAGTATCATGTAATTGAGTAACAAAGATCCAGTCTCCCTTGGGCTTCTATCAATATTACATAAGCTCACTGATAAGATTTGCCAGCCTGTCTACTATGGATTTCATACATTTAATTTACTGTATTAGTAGAGAAAGCACATTTACATTCTGATGTGAGAACATACTCTTTTCTTTTTTTGGTAGATTTACAACATACGACATTTTATCCTTTTGTGAAAATTGGAACTAGATGACGACAACTTCTCACTCCTTTCTGGTTTAAATACATACTGCCCCCTCTGCTGTGAAACGTGCAGAGTAAACAGCACTTACTGAATTTAAATAATTATTTTAATTTATTAACAAAATTGAAGCTGACTGCAATCTGAATGAGAACGTATACCTATTTATTCTTCGTTTTAATGATAAATCCCTCACAGGCCTAAAAGGAGCAGCTTATTTTCTTAATGACTGTGTATTCTTTTCTTTTCCTGAGTAACAACCTAGACACAGAAAGATTATGCAACTCAACCTCAAACTGGCTCTCGAAGACTTCTGACAGTCACTTCAGTCGCTAAGAACTGAAGTATTATTTCATATGCACCTCATCTTTCCTTGTCTTTTTTATTTTTTTATAACTCTGTCACTTCCTAATCCTGCTTTTTGTGGGAATTCAAAGACCTATGACATGGCTCCTTGCAGCTGAATTGCATGTCACAGACCATAATGCTTGGGACACTGGGATGCTGCTTAAATCTGCAGTATGTCTGAATATATATTCTGATTATCTTTTCCTAGAATATGCAACAGAACAGCCGGATGGCAGACAAGTCACAGCACTTTACTTACAGATTCACAGGTTAATTGAAACAAATTCTACACACTGGGATTTTGCACTATTCCTAATGCAGAACTACACCTTTTTCTCCAGTGATTCAAAGCTCCTCACCGATCACTTTCTCCTTTCAACCCAAGCCTAAGTAACAACATCTAACAAGAAATTAATTGGAACACTTGTTTCTGAAAGACATGCTGAAACTCCTTATGCTAGACTCTTTCGAAAACGCAAATTATTTAGCTCACTGTTTTGTCTTCTCAATTTTTTTAGGCGTACCAGAAGCCAATCGATAAAGCACTAAAAGGATACAAAAGGTAGTACTTACTTGTAACTGCTACATGTCTGTTTGATTTGCCTTCATCTATAGTATCCATAACCTCTTCTGGACTACATACAAAACGCTCTGTGCAACCCTTTAAAAAAAACAAAAAAGGGGGGCAAAAAAATCACCACACCAACAAGCCAGAAGTAAATGATGTAAGCTAGAGGAGTGAAAGATGAAAATATATCAGACTGATGCTCACCTTTACATAGGGAACTCTATTTTTGTCTTCATGAACAGAAAGATTGGTCTTTGAAACTGGAAGAGAAAAAGTGCTAAAACCAAGGTGTATATAAAATTTCTTTGCAAAATGAATGTAGCAAAATGAATGAGCTATGTAGAATGCATGTACGAGTCACAGATGTTATTTCTCATCAACACTTTATAAAAACTTTAAATACACATGAAACAACCACTACTGCAGCTTTAGTAGTATTACACAGATGAGCTCCATGCTTTCTCATTTTGATGGACCCTTATCATGTATAGTTTATTGGCATACTGCAAACCTATCTCAGTGTCGTGATAAGGTTGGTTGGTTTTTTTAATATCTCTCTCCAGAACAATTTATTTTCGATGTTCAATATAAATAAAAGGCTTACCATCCAAAAGGTCCCTTATTTTATCCAAGTATATTTCAAAATATGACACCTAGAAGTGGGAAGAGGAACACAAATACAGCATCGGAAAGCAGAAATGCTTTGCTTTTTGATCAGAAAGATCCAGCATGATTATTGTGACCTCCCACATAATACCACATGTAGCTCAAGTCCTTAAGGCTGAACTGAAATACATCTTGAAGAAACTATTCTGGTCAAAATCTTCAAGCACTATCAGCCTTGCCATAGGTTATCAGTATAGCTACCATCAACGTTTAATGGAAACAAGATTAAAGTGTTAATGTAATTCTTCTTTAAGAAGAGTCAGTTACTTCAGAAATAACTCATGTTTAGATTTTCCAAGTTACAGGCACTTGCAACAGATACAGAACATCCATTTAACCACAGAGTACTTCTAGTTTTAATATAGATGAAGAAAGTAACAATGAAGAAAGTTTACCTTAATATGAAACTCAAGATTCTCATCCATAGAGTAAATATAATTAAAAATATCTTGCACTATTCTTGGAATAATACCCATTCCATCTGGGTCGTGAAGCTTCCCCTTATTAGAAAAAGATACAATAAATTGAAACATTCACACTGAATCCAACATCACAAACAGTATCTGAAGGCAAACCAAACAGTTAGCTGTCAAACTGGTTTTAAAATGTTGACAGGTACAGTGCACTTATTTCATCTATAAAGGAAAGTCTTGACCATTCATTTAGGCCCAACATTTGCAAGGAGTGAAAAGAACAGCCTCAGAAATCTCCCAAACCACCAAAAGTGAAAATGTAGTATTATTCTTGTGTTTCTCATCCTGCTACTGAGGGTTGAAAAAAAAAAATAAAATAATAATTGCCATTCTTAGTCCTAAAAAAACATTTTGGGTATCAAAAGTTACAATGGACAGAAAATTAAAATTGCAAGATGAAAACAAGCACACATCTTACTTCTAGAAAGATAAGGCTATTGTGATGAAGAGAGATGACAGTGACATTAAGAGGAAAATTATTTTAAGATTTCTTACTTCCATAGTGTGTGTCTTTCCAGATGACGTTTGCCCATAAGCAAATATTGTACCA
>NW_010293008.1:0-967 GCF_000700745.2 Antrostomus carolinensis | reverse complement strand
AGCATTTTCATTAGGGTTCATTTCCTTCTTCTAAAGGAAAGTCAAATGAAATAGAACTCAAGCAGACAGTACCTAAATCATTCACCAAGTTAAATCATTCAGTGTCTGGGAACTCTATGCTGCAGTTGGGGGGAGGGAGGGATGTTCCTTCTTACCCCTTTTAATGCATTAAGTCATCACCAACTGCATTTTAGATTTTACTGTATTAGAAGCATCTGTTCCTTCAACCAGAAAAATCAGGACTTCAAAGTTAAGAACAAAAAAGAAAACTGATACAACTGCCAGGTTGAACAGACAGTCTTTGCTAACTCAGAAGAAACCGTACATAAGAACACTATAGCATTTTCTGCCTTCAGGAAAAGTTTAATTGTCTAATTGTTAAGAGAATGGCCTATGCCGTAAAGTTTCAAGCACCTTACTCCTTGGGCTGTAAGCTTATGTTTCAAATCATGAATGAACCAACTCAAAGTTTTAGATTGAGGGGCTGGTGGGCTGGTTTGTTTACATGTCAGTTACTACTCCTGCAAGCAAACTTTTATTCTCCAAAAACAAGGATGAGATACTCCAAATGGAAATGTCTTTGTCAGCCCATCGTACCCATAATCCATTTGTACCACCACCAGAGCTCACGTGCCACATGATGTAGCACAGCCTAGAAACTTCACAGAGAAACATCATATTTTTAGACAGACGAAGGGGGCAGCATTACAATTCTTCATTAGCTCCTGTTTTTAAGGAGCAAACTTCTGATTACTGTTTAAATCATTAAGGGGTTAAATATTTGCAGCAGCATGGATTTTCCACAGCAAATCACTTTTTTAATGATCAAAAAAATTCTACATTTACCCAATCTTCTCTTATCAGTAATAGTTGATATTTCAGGGTTTTCTGACAGGCTTTGTTAAAGTGGTTTCAATTGGAACTTATTACTGATCTCCTCAAGAATCACAGAATCACAGAATGTTGG
>NW_010293007.1:560-864 GCF_000700745.2 Antrostomus carolinensis | reverse complement strand
ACCTCAGGGACCCCCCAGTGACCTCGGGGATTCCCCCAGACCCCCTACACTATAAGTATCCCCCCATAAGGACATCAGATCCTCTATAGGGACCCCCCTGGGGACCCCAGTGCCACCTTCCAGCAGCACTGAGGACCATCTCAATCCCCCACCAGGACCCCCCAAAGCCCCCCAGATACCCCTGAGGCGCAGTGACTCCTGGGCTTGGGGGTGTCACAAGGTGCCACGCATTGACACCTTGTCAATGTGGGTGTCACCTTGTCAACCTGGGGCAGATGTGGGTACCTGGGTGGCGGTGGCGGGG
>NW_010293007.1:0-281 GCF_000700745.2 Antrostomus carolinensis | reverse complement strand
GGGATTGGAATGGGGATGGGGATGGAAGGGGGATTGGGATGGGGATGAGATAGGGATGGAGGTGGGATGGGGATGGGTTGGGATGGGGATGGGATTAGGTTGTGATTTTGTTGGGATGGGGATGAGGACAGGGATGAGGATGGGGGTGGGATTCAGTTGGGTTGGGATGGGATAAGGGATGGGATGGAGATGGGGATGAGGATGGGGAGGGATGGGATGGGGTTGGGGATGGACATGGAGATGGAGATGGGAATGGAGATGGGGATGGAGATGGGATGGGG
>NW_010293006.1:0-624 GCF_000700745.2 Antrostomus carolinensis | reverse complement strand
TTAGATATGCAAACTAATTTAGATATGCAAATTAATTTACATACGCAAACTAATTTGATACACAAAGTAGATATACAAATTTAGATACACAGAGTAATTAGATATGCAAACTCATTAGATATGCAAACTCATTAGTTATGCAAACTAATTAGATACACAAACTAATTTAGATCCCCAAATTAATTTAGAGACACAAACTAATTTATAAATACAAACTAATTTACATATGCAAACTAATTTGAATACGCAAACTGATGTGATACACAAACTAATTAGATATGCAAGCTAATTAGATACACAAATTAATTTAGATATACAAATTAATTTACATACGCAAACTAATTTGGATAAACTAATTTAGACGCACAGACTAATTAGAGACACAAATTAATTTGATATGCCAACTAATTTACATACGCAAACTAATTTACATACGCAAGCTATTTTAGATACACAAACTAATTTAGATATGCAGACTAATTAGATATGCAAGCTAATTAGATAAGTAAACTAATTTGATACACAAATTAATTTAGATACACAAACTAGTTAGATACACAAAGTAACTTGGATATGCAAACTAATTTACATGCGCAAGCTAATTAGATGCACAAACTAATTTAC
>NW_010293005.1:0-2154 GCF_000700745.2 Antrostomus carolinensis | reverse complement strand
CTCAATTCCTGTCCAATTATTGTCCCAAACCTGGATTTGGGAATTCCTGGTCATGTCTCAGCTGTGCTGCTGCTGAGGGAAATGGCCAGGTTTGGACACCAGGAGACACAGATGTCCTCGCAGGCGGGGGGTCAGGATGTGTGCACATGGGGGTTGGCACCACAGAGCAGTGGTGCTGAGCTGGGGAAGGGTCACGGACCCCATGGTGAGTGCCAGTGGCATCTCTGGCAGCTGCAGGGTGGCACCTGCTTATCCATGGGGTGTAGGAGGTGTCAGGATGCATCATGTCCATGCAGAGCATGGCTGAGGGGGTCACGCTGGGCTCCTCAGCCCATTGCCGTACCCTCCATCCCACCAGCACTGGTGCTGGGATCTGGGTGGGTGTTTCCCATGGAATACAAGAGGGGAAGGACCCCCAAAGTGACCCTTTGCTCACTGCTCAATGCTGCTGCATTGTCCCTGTCCTGACTCCTGCCCCTGTGGGACCCCATTCCCTCCCGCAGGCATGGGATCATGCTGGAGCTCAGACAGAGCCAGGGTGTCCCCATCCTGGGGCTCCTGGGTGCCACCTCCGCACCTTGGCAGGATCGTCACCCCTGCAGGAAGCTTTTCCCACGCAGGAGCCTGTCCTGTGGGGACAGTGATGGGTGTCCAGCCCTGATGGGACATGAAATAGCAAGGGCAGGAGCTGCAGAGCCCTGCCAGCCCTTCTCCCTACACATTTGGGGTGACCTGGTTGGTGTCTGTGTGTCTGTCCACTCCCGGCAGTGTGTCTGCAGGCTGTGTGTCACCTCACGGCTGCGGAGAGCAGCGAGTCTGTCCCCAGGCAGAGCATGGTCCCCAGGCAGGATGGGTGCTCACCAAGGACCTGCTTTCTCCCACAGCCCAAGCCGAGCTTTGAGCAGAGCAAGAAAGAGATGCAGCGACCAACCCCCCATGGCCCCCCGGCCGAGGGGCTCCCGCAGACCCGGCAGGAGCAGGATGTGGAGAAGCAAGCGGCTCTCAACAAGGGTATGACACCAGGGCTGGTGGGTCCCGCTCCAGCGGGCTCCCCATGCCTGCCAGGAGCACCCAGCCTCTTGCTGGGACCCTGGGTCCCCAGGGGGTTTCAGCCTGGTATTTGGGTTTGCTTTGCAGTGGGCATCGTTCCCCCCAGGACCAAGTCTCCGGCGGAGGAGGAGGTGGTGGTCACAGCTGGTGTGCCAAGGCTGGTGTGCCAAGGAGGAGCGCTGGGGGCATGGCCAACGGGCTCAGCTCACGGGTAGGGCTTGTGTCGAGCGGCTGGGGGCTGGGGTGATGGGGCTGGGCTAGCAAAGGGGGAGCTGTAGTGCAGCCCCTGGGGCTGGGGCAGAAGGAGAGCCCATCACTGCATGGTGCTACGTCTCAGCATCAAGCTCCATACCCACCTCCTTGGGACCCCCCCTGGGCTATTTCGATGCCTTCCCCCACCCCAGGCACAGGCTGAGCACCGCAGCCCCTTGCAGGGGGATGCAGCTATGGGCAGACAGGACTGAACCCTGCTGTGGGGAGGGGTGTGTATGACCATGGGGCTGGGTTCTCCTCAGGAGAGACCAAAAAGCGCTGTATTTGCCACCGAGACGAAGGTGAAGATGAGTGTGGAGGAGCAGATCGACCGCATGAAGCGTCACCAGAGCGGCTCGCTGAAGGAGAAGAGGGGGCGCCTGCAGCCCCCCGCGATTGCCCCCCGGCACGAGGGCCCCTGCCTCCTACAAGGTGGTGAGTCCCGGAAGCAGCCGTGGGGCTGGGACAGTCCAGCCTTTGCTTTGCAAAGTGCCTGAGCTCCCTGATGCAGCAGAGGGGACACTGAGGGCTGGGGCAGGGGACAGTGTGCTATCCCAGGGGGGCTCAGCGGGGCTGGGGTCTCTCACAGGTGCGCCGGCACCGCAGCATCCATGAGGTGGACATCTCAGACCTGGAGGCAGCGCTGCGCTCTGATGACCCCGGCAAAGTCTACGAGACACCCCAGGAGGAGATCGCCCGGCTGCGCAAGATGGAGCTGGAGCCGCAGCACTATGACGTGGACATCAACAAAGAGGTGAGGACAGGCTGTTCCTGGGGGGCCTGGGCTTGGGGAACCCCTCCCTCCACACCCTGCACCGGGGGCTGATCCATCCTCCTGCCTCAGTCCGGATC
>NW_010293004.1:23395-28014 GCF_000700745.2 Antrostomus carolinensis | reverse complement strand
CCACCCACCCCCCTCCCAACCCACCACACCCCCCAAAAACTCCCACCTCACGACAAACAAAGAACTAGCAAAAATTTCTGTTACAGGAAAGAGAAAAAAACATACAATTAACCTTTGACACTCTTATGATATTGTCATTGATGTGTTTACATCATTAAACTCAAGCACCTGATAATCTTACTGTACTAGCAATTTAGAATATATGACAGTTTATTGATCTAAACCTTACTACTGTGTTCATTATATCATAGGATATATTCACAGTAATTTTACTTTCACTTTTAGGTATTAATTTTCAATGGACCACCTTTAAAAAATTCTCAACTGTTAAATGATTTTTACAAAGACAGAGTCAGTGAATGCACTTTTTTCTGACAATTAACTACAAATTAATGGTGATGATAACATTTGAAATAATAATCTAGTGTATGTCTATATTATGCAAAGCTACTGATTAAATTAGGAATGTTATTTATAAGCATATATATAAATAAAAACTCTAATTATTGTTTGCAATCATAATATAATATCAACACAACATCAACACAATGTGATAACATTTTGATACAGTGTATTAAAATGAAAGTGTTCAAGCTACTAAAAGCAAAAAAAGAATTATATATGATATTTAGTGAACTTGAAATTTTTGCTTGTACCTGGTTAGTGGTTTTATTGGCTTGAGATGTCAATGTTCATACCTTTTCTAAGGAAAAAAATTTCTAAAAACAGTAGCATTTTTTGGTCATTTAGCTAAAGAATCTTATCAGTACCAAAGGTAAAAAGAGTCTTACTGGTACCAAACATCATAATAAGTAACATCCTTATATTATTGAAAACCGAACTAAAACAAGCAAGTTTCTGTAGCTTACCAAAGACATTCCCATTCAGGTGGGAAGTAAAAATTCAAGATCAGGATAAAGTGAAAGGAAAAGGAAAGAAAAACAGTGGTCGAGCTTATAGATGTTCTATTCTGGACATTGATGAAACAGGCCTTACAGATAGAGATGGCATCCTGTGAAGACATGAATTGCTGTTGCTGCTGCTACTTTGCTGAAGGTGCTTTGAAATGGAAATAACAACAGGCTTGAATGTCCTGACCAAGCAAGGTTTTATGCGGAAATTAGAGCTGTACTTGGCAAATGATAAAACAAATGAAATCAAAGCTGGGTAGCAGAAGTACAACATGCATGTCCACAGAAGAATTAGAATTAGGCAATATGGCAAGGATTTGAAATGAAAATGTTCAAAGGCAAATGAATTGCCTTTGTTAGAGAGAGTTCAAATCTAATCTTCACTAACACAGCAGTGCCCATAAAAGGTATCTACTGACATAATCAAATTTTGATTTACACCTGCATCTGCAGTGGCAATATTTGGGCCTACTTGCTTTTATTTGAAAGATATGTTATTAAGCTGGATGAAACCTTTCTGATAGTCACAGAGAACTGAACAGGGAAGTAGTGAAACCCAGCCTATGTTACTAGAGTTCTATTTAAACCTAATACACATGTATTAACCTCCCTCAGGCACCAAGTAGCTGAACCCACTGAAGGCTCTGGTTTGAAAAAAAAACAGACCTGAAGTACAGGAAGGCGTGTGTGGGGAAAATTATTTCACCAATTCTTTTGGAGAAATCCTGTGGAACTGCAAACGATACAGTAGATCAGAACTGAAGAGAAGAAAGGGAACCAGGTATAACATAAGCAACCATTTGGAACATACTAGAAAAAAGGCAAAGAAGGCCAGATGGAGATTGAGTTTTTCCTAATAGGAAATGGAGCTGTGAGTAGAAGAAAACACTTTTTTGCTTTTTGATTCCTCCTTTGAGGAAACTGCAGTTTTTGGAATGTTTTTATCTACATGGCCCCAAACTTTGACTAACAATTTTCATCAGAATAAAATATGGAACCATATGTTCATTCAGTGGCAATTTTGTTAATATAGATATCTTTTAACAGAAACATTAGAAAGAGTATTAGGTATAAATGCTGAGAAAACAGCTGTCACTTTGCTGTTATAATATGTTTATAGTAGGGTTATGACATAAGCAGGTTTGCAATGTTTCCTGTTTCAATTAAAATCCCTTTTGTTTAAAAATAAGAAGTCTTCCAGGTAGATTACCAGATTACCAAGCTTCCTACAACTCTTGTTTGTAATTAATTTTAAAAAGCTAATGGTTTCAAAATTTTTTTACTCAATTGTTAATATTGTGTCATTGATGTATAGAAAGCAGTAGACGTACTATTACATAGCAGTTTTCAGACTAAATATGAGCCCTCTGGGAAATGCAGAATGAATCTTATGAGAATGAAAGAAAATCGGGAAAAGTCTTTACCTTCTCCATCCCCACTTTCCCTCTGTTTCCCCCATTTCCAATCTCTCTGAAAGTTCTGGCTTCTTTGGCAGTCTGAAAGACACTTTCTTGGAGCCCATGGGGTACAGAGGCAAGGAGACCAAAGGCACAGGCTGCTGAGGGCTGAATATACACAAAATGTTGGGAAGAGCTCTACCACCTCCTTCCACCTTCCCTTACCCCTGCAAAGCAAGCCAGGCTGTGTGAGGTTGGCACATCAGGATGGCTGTCTAAGCTATGTCTTTGAGATGGTATGAAGAACCCAAGTGTCCAGACTAGGGCAGGGCAGATGAGCAGGGCTGGGGCAGACTGGGTGGATGGAGGCATCTGGGGGAGTAGGGACTCCTCTGAGGCAGTTCTACTGAAACAAGGAAAGAGCACAGACAGAGAAGGAGTTCTTGCTGAAATCCAGAGTTCAGAGATTTATGTGGGTGTGTGTGGTTGGGTCCCTTAAGGATGTGGGTAAGGGTTTAGCTGAACAGATTTCTCTGAATGCATTTGTGTGAAGGGGTTCCTTCGCTCTTCTTTTGATTTGGAGGGGAGAAGGTGAGGTCAATACATTATTATCTTCAAGGTTATGAGTTAGAGATGTAGAGATTTGAAGTATCTAAGGATTTCATGGAAACCAGAGAAATAATGAAGTGAGGGAGAGAGCAAAATACTGCTAAAAGAGGAGTTGTCAAAGAATCTTGAGTCCTGCTGCTAAAGTGCATTAGCAGAAACAATATTTATTCCTTGCCAAAAGCAAGTAGAGGTGATGTTTCTGATAAGTCATTCAAGAAATTACTATTTGGTAGAAAAAAATGTGAACATGCATAATACTTCATAGATTTGTCTGAAGTACATCTGTGCAAAGTAGTGATAAATGCTAACTTTTTGATGGGCTGTGACAGGTTTTTCGTATAAATATTTATTTTGAATTTTTTAATAATTTAATTTAAAAAAAAATATTTCTATTTAAAGTAACTCTCTTTCAAGTATCTACAAACAGGTATCTAAAATTGAAGAAAGGAGAGTGTGGAGTTAAGCAGAAATAGGTAACGGACCTCAGGTATTTGCAGGGATATTTGCTCTCATTCTTTCATCTTGCAGCAACTTCTGTGTTTTCCCGAAATTTTTGTCCACTGTGTTTATCTTCAAACTACAAAAAACTTCATTACTAGTCAAAAAATATGACCAAGTGCAACATGTACATTCAGTTCATTGTAGGCTTCTGAGGTATACGACCAGTCCTTCCAGTTTCTGACAAAGTGGTAATTTTTCAACATGCTACTTAAAAAATGCAAATAAGATTATTTTTTTTTTACTAGATCAATGGAATCTGAATTATTGTTTATTTTACAGTGTAATATATGAAAATATTTCTTAAAATTTTGCTTTTATAACAAGAGTGCTTAGCCACTGTATGGCCTCCTTTTCCACATGCTACTTTGACACCTTAATCGCAAAATAAAGAAGGAAGATTGTTCTGGTCACCCTGGTTTGATTGAGATGTATTTTGCACATATAAAACTCTTTTCTATATATTTTTTCCATCTGTGGAGCTTTTCACACTCAACAAAAGTAACAGGTGACCCATAACACCAGGTGTTTTATTTTAATCTTTGAAGAACTGAACACTGTGGAATTTGACATATTAAATAACATTGTCAGTTATCATTATCTCTAAATAACATATAAATTCAGAAAATGAAAAAAAACCCCACCTAAGCAAAAAGATCCTCAAAAACCTCCTGACTGTCACTGAACTACTTTCCATTCAGTCTTTGAATTAAACCAAATGTTTCAGTGTGTCGCAGAAAGAGAGACAGCAGGGTGTTGTGCTTCGTTCATATGGTGGCATTTTAAGTTCCTGTGTGTATAAGCATGCATGTTTGTGTGAATCAGCACCAAGCATATCCCAACAAAGGTACTGTCAAGCTATTTTAACATTCATGATTGATTTTTCCCTAGCTTTTCAATGTGAAAACTTCTCTCCTTTTCTATAGGCAGGAAGACAAAAATAATTCTGATTCAACGCAGTTTCAGTTGATATCACTCTAGACTATTTGAATGTGTACCTATCACACTTTAGGTCAGAATTTGAGCCACCCATGTTTCTATATAAGTAACCCAGAGAAAAATCAAACCTCATCATATCTGTCTACATAGACAAATACAATTGGATCTTTTTTATTCCTTGCTGTTAAAGTGGAGACCTTAAAAAAATTGCAAGGAAATGATATTTCACAAAGATCATCTAAGATTATTTGCCTCACAACTTTTG
>NW_010293004.1:0-23357 GCF_000700745.2 Antrostomus carolinensis | reverse complement strand
AATCTAAAATTCCCATTTATTTTTATTGACCTTTTCTTCTTAATTGCAAAAGGGACAAGTTGTTTTTTGGTGTACTAATTGTGTGGAGGACATAAGGGAAAAAAAAGCTGCTTGTGTAACTCTTCATGTTTTTCACATAGATCATAGTATATGTTGTGGTTTCTTTTCTTTTTTGTGTACACAGATATATCTATTTATGGTCATCAAAAAAGAAAAGGGAGAAACTATAGTAAAATGAATTAATCCTGAATAATCTAATTTATTCAGTGGAGCACTCATTCTAGCTGAAAGCTCTCAACTGTAGTTAAAACTGGTATTTTATTTCTATATAAGAATTACCCCACCACATACTTTAATCCAGTACATGAATAAGACAACCTATTGTGAATGAATGGATGATAAAAAAATGAGAAAAGGTACTAAAAAAAAAAAAAAATCCTTTAGAAAGATCAGCATATTTTCTATATTGTATATGTACAAAAATGGACAGATTAGAGCAATTCCTGAGATGAATCCACTCTAGTATTACAAGAACAGTGGCAGAACCAAAGCTGTCCTGCTTGGAACTTCTCTTTGTAATATCATCAATTTTTAACATGTCAAGAATATTTGAAAGAAACTTTAAAACCTATCAGGTCTTCCTAGAGGGACACTATTATTTCTATAGATGGTTAAGTCAAAGGGAGATATTTTGGAAATAGTAAACCTGGTGTGAACTTCCCATTGGTTCCTTTTCTTTTTTTCCCACTGAGAAGTAAAATAAGAAAGTTAGTGTGCAAATTTCTGCTGCACTTGAATCTCTGTCTTTTGTAGATGGTGCTTCCAAATTATGCATGTATGAAAATTTTATTCTTGAAGCACTGTAGATAAGGAAAAAAATGAAACAGAGAGGAAAAAGAGGAACATAAGGTTTGAAAAAATTATGTAACATAATAATAAATTTAAAACCAAACATAACACATTATGTTGGAACATATAATTAAGGAGGAATTGTATATAGTTCTCTCCCCTTATGTTTCCTTTGTACTGGTAAGAACAGACAGAGGGAACATTAAATGGAACACAACTGGGTTCCACCAGAGACTTTTGTGATGCACATGAGTTTTCATTGGGAGAATTAAACAAAGCTTTACTGAAGTGAGTATTGTTGCCACTATTTGACATACAGAGAAGTGGAGGAACACAAAGACAGAGTTCAGAGAGGGTACATTTAAAGTGATTGTTATGTTTGAAATGACTTAGAGAGGACAGCTCAAACTTTCTCCTTTGGGACAGGTATGGAGAATTATATTAGGTTTTTGCCTCTTTCAATGTTACTTCAGAATAAGATGCTCACATCAATGTCTTCCTTACTCCCTTACTTGCAACACATTCTTGACTGATGGCCACCAACTAAAATACATTTTGAAAATATTTTTTGCATCTCAAATTCATTAATAAATATTGTGTAATATTGTCTTTGGAATCCTGATTGGCATAAAATAATCATACTACTCCCTCAATTGCACAAAACTGAATTTTTTTTCTTACACATTTTCATGGTCATGTAATCACTGTGAATTAGAAAAATAAATAATGTATTTCAATAAAATGAGATTATTAATTAGGCTACAAATTATTTGAGCTGTTCTCCTGTCTGACATCTGCTAATAGGGAAGTTACTGAAAACCTAAATTTTCTGTACTTATTAATTCCTGTGAAATCTCCTGAGGTAAACAAATCCCATTGACCGATAGTAGTTTGTAAACAAATTAATCAGTCTGTTCCTCATGAGCATTCTAGTTTTCTAGGCTGCCCAGGGAGGTTGTGGAGTCTCCTTCTCTGGAGACATTCAAGACCCACCTCGACAGGTTGTGGAGTCTCCTTCTCTGGGTTCCTGCTCCGGCAGGGGGATTGGACTAGATGATCTTCTGAGGTCCCTTCCAATCCCTAATATTCTGTGATTCTGTGATTCTGAGATTCTGTGATTCTGTGATTCTGTGATTCTGTGATTCCAGCCACACCTTCTGTCACTTTTCCATAAAGTTTTCATACTTGTACAATAGACAGATCTGTGCTTACATATTGTTATGAGGTCACTCAGAAGACCAGTCACAATATCTCCATCTTACACCTGAAGAAAGATTACATTCTATAACAGACTGAGTTTTTTATACTGTACAAAGAACACCATCACAGACCAAATACCTCCTCAACCCCCTACGTATGCCCCAAATCAGTGGAAAGTCACAAAAATAATATTTACAGAACCTAGACATACTGTATTTAATTATTTCTGCACAGAGCATGTACCTGAGATGAACAAGATCAGAGAATACTATGAGTTCATGCAGGCAGCAATGCAAGTGCAAGCACTTGTAGAAAGGACTAAGTAGAGGTATGCACTAAGTCAGGGTCAAAAATACTTATAATGACTAGACAAGCACTGTGAAGTAGTATATTGTAAAGGTCCAGCACATGTAAGACTTCCTTTACGAAGGGAGTGACTTCAGTAAGACAGCATGATTTCTTTCAGCCTCTCCTGAACTCTGTAAAACAGGCAGCAGAAACCTGAAATGACATTTTCCCTTTCAGAGCTGAGAAGTTTAGAGAATAGTAGGTGCCAGCCAGGTGTCTTACTCAAGATTACTATTGTTTAGTATCATGCTTGACAGAACTGAAAAGAGAAGGAAACTGAGCTAATCAGCAGATGTTGCTGTCTCTGGTCTAATTGCATTCTACCTTTACATATTTGCATTTTTTTAAAGTTCTAATTTTAGTCTGATGAAGATCTTTGATTTGGCTTATACATTGTTCCTCTGTTTAAAACCTCTCATTTATTTATTACTTACAGACTGCAGATCTGACCACATTCTTGTTAATCGTTGTTCATGTTTGCAAGTTTGATAAAGTTCTCCAATGGTTGAACCTGGTTTTGAAGTTTGTACAGCTGCAACAAAGAAGGAAGCAACCCCTATTCAAAAAGATTGTTCTGTATAAATGATGAAAACTTTCTATGACTAACTTGTGGGATACATACATGCTTTCCTGGGTCTGTGACTCATTTACTTATATATCTTAGACTCAGCTCCTGCCCTGCATCTTGTTCCACTTTTCTCACTAAGGAAAAATAGGTGTGTTTCTCATGGAAAGGAGGAAAAATATATTCCTGTCCTATGCCTGATCTGAATGATCAAAGGACCAGCATTATGGAGTGTCCTGTAAAACATTTTGTGCAAAACTAATGGGATTTGTTAATGTTGCTCCATTTTATCCTTAAATGTTTGGTATAGAAGATCACAATGAAATTGACATCTGACTGATCACTGTACATCTGTGTACATCTGTGTACATAGTAATGTACATCAGCACTGATTGAGAAGCATGCGATTCACATAATTGTCACAGAAACCTTATATGAAAGAAAAGGTTTTTTCCACTAGTTCTTTCACACATTGGTAGGGGAAAAAAAAAAAAAAAAAAACAAAAAAAAAACCCCAACTTTTATATCACTTGTCTTTTTGTATGTGTTATTTTTTCTGTAAGATTTTCAGCAATAGACCAAGTACTGGAGGTGAGTTTATAGACATCTTAACACAATTTGGAAACTCAAATAAATGAAAATCATCTATAAGTTCAGATGCATCTAAGATATTGACGTAAACCGCATCACAAGAATATCACCAGTTGTCTCTGATAGTTAATTTGGAACATCAAAGTATAAAAGCCTGGGACAGTCAGTTCCCAAAGTGATAGCAACCACTTCTGCACTGGAGAAAACCCTTCAATTTTCTCAACACTTGGTTTTCAATTACAGAACTTCTGCTGCCATTCTGCCTCAATACAGGGCAACAAATTGCAGCATGCATCATGTCCTCCAAATCAATTATAGCTGCTTCCATACTGATTGTTTTCTTTTTTTCAGAGCAGTGAACTTTGTTCTTTAACCTTCTAAGTCTCTCTAAATCAAACATGGACTCTCAGAGTCGTCTCTCTACTGTAGTGCTTGAGTCACTGCTGTGATAAACTCCTCTGGCGCTTGTGTGGCCATTTTGCATTGCTATAAACTGGGTTATGTACTGCTCCCAACAGCTATACAAAACAACAATCTTTCTTGCAATAATTTCTCCTCTGATTTGGAAGACAAGTTTTTGTATGGCACACAGAAATCTAAAGCACCAAACACCATGGAGTAACAGCTCAGTCCTAAAACACAATGATCAGACAGTGAGCAAGCTCTGATAATTTTTATCCAAATTGTGCAGAGGGAGGAAAGTGGATACACAACATGTTCATAGGCAAGGTATGAATTTGTTGGTATGAAAATGGAGATATAATAATGAGTAATAATTTGATGGACTACAACTCCTTTGCACGGAGGAGTGTCAGTAAATAAAACCTACCAAAGGAGTCATTGTTTCAGTACCTCTTAGAAGCCGATGATCTAACACACATGTTTTGCTCACGTTGGTTAGTCAATAACAAATCCTGAAAGATCTGAACATTTGAGAAAAAACTTCTTTACGGTGAGGGTGACGGAGCACTGGAACAGGCTGCCCAGAGAGGTTGTGGACTCTCCTTCTCTGGAGACATTCAAGACCCGCCTGGATGCCTTCCTGTGTAATTTTATTTAGGTTCCTGCTCCGGCAGGGGGATTGGACTAGATGATCTTCTGAGGTCCCTTCCAATCCCTAACATTCTGTGATTCTGTGATTTCATTGACATTTATTTACTGGTGTTAGTTATGTGCTTCATCTATAAAGTGGATTGTTTTTCCTGTGGGATAAAAGATTGAAATTGTAATAGAAACTGTTGGGAAAATTTATTTCTTGCAGTATTCTGGAAATTTTACTTCCAGTCATGTATGAGGAAAGTAAAAGCAAGCTTACAGGAAAATTAAAAAAACAGAAAAAAAAATATGATTTTTAATTTTTTTTACAACCCCATTAATTCTTATTTTATTAGAAAGATGTAATGCATCACACAGTAAAATGTAGATAAAGTATGAGGATTTTTTACCTACCTATAGGTGAATATATGCTCCTTTATATGCACACATACACGTTTAGATTGATGTTGAGTTAAATTCTAAGTTGTGAGAAAGTTGTAGACATGCGCACCACTGTGGCTCTTCACAAGCAAAAAACCTCTGCCACAAGTTTCTCAAAGCCAGGATTAAAAGTCCAAATATTCTTCTTTACAAATGTGGTTTACATGTTATAAAAGAAGGCTAGCGGTTAAAAATACCTTTGATTGTGCAGCCACTGAAAATGTACATTTACATGGATTTTAGGAGTCTCTTTTATTTTAAATACTCATGCTGTGTGAGCCTGAAAATTATATGGAGGTATGTAAAGATGAAATGGGCTTTGAAAATGCAACATTTGTTTATTTTAGTTACATATAAAATTTGGAATACAATGTGCTTCTAACCACATAGTCTGTAAAGGTGATTACACCTTAGAACAGATAAAGTTGCTATTTAAGTCAGTTAAAAGTTTCTCAGCATGATTAATTAGCAAATTACTATTGTCATATTGTGACTGCTGTATTATATCTGTACAGTGCCAAACTGTACAAATCCCAGAACTTGTGTTTTATAACAACCCCAGATGACAGTGATGGATGTAAATGTTTTTATAAATTATATTATGCAGATGCACTACAATGTGTTCTCGAAGTTCCTTTAATAAACATAGTTCATTACAGCATTGACTTAACATCTCTGATGACTCTAAACTGTAATGAAAGTAAAAATGACAATGTGACAAAATAATATGTTACTGCCAACTTAAACCTCACAGTAACAACTGGAAACACTAGAATTTTTCATAATGTAGCTCTGTCATTCCTTTTGCTTTAATTTTGCAGTCCCCTTATCATTTCTATCTGGTGGGTAGGGATATTTCTTAGCCCAGACATAATTTTCTGTTTCATTCCTCATGTATGAAATGACTTATTTATACAAAATTAAATCCCTTCCTTCCATCCTTCCTCCCTTCCATCTTTTGGTTTTCATAAGCAAACTGATAATCCATGTCCTTAGAATTTACAACTGTTCTCCTTCACATTCAATATGGGTTCTTTTAAAAGATTTTCAGTACTGCTGGAGTGCTCCACAATAGCAGTTCAGAAGACAGGTCTTATTGTTTTGTAGAATGTGTATCCTTAAATCATGTAAACCCTAAGGTTTTTCAGGTCAGTTTGCAAAGGTACGAATATGTCTCATCCTATGAAAGACTGAATCAGAGAACAGATGGAAACAGAAAAGGCTAGTGGTGTGAGTTGGTAGTGATCTTAAGGTTTCCAGTAATTAATTTGTATTAGTAGTTTTTCATTTCAAGTCTTGGATCAAGACAAGATATTGTCAATCAAAGCCCTGATAACCTGAATCCTTTTGGATGTTTGAAGACAAGCATCCAAAGATGAAACTATCAAATCAACTGTTTTGTTGTTGGAGGGTTTTTTTGTTTGTTTTGTTTTCTTTTGTTTTCTTTTAATTTGGTTTGCAAATATTCTGAGGATTCCTTTTAAAGAAGAAAGAAAAGCTGTATTTAACACTGTTCTTTGAAGTAAAAATTTGACAAATATGAAAGAAAAATCTGTAGTATGTTATATAAGGATGTATTATAAAACAAAGTTACATTGCTTGTAATATATTTTATAATAATATTAAGGATTTTTACATATATTTCTGTAGTTTTAAAGCAACAATTAAATAAAATTCACTGGATCTACTGATTGACCCATACAATTGTATATAAGTCCAGAAGACTTGCATTTTAAGATAATGCAGAAAAAATCTGTAGATCCACAAACCGTGTTCACAATTAATTTTGCTGCCCTCAATATTTTGCTGCTCTAGTTGGCAAACTATTCTGCTTTTATGGCAGAGTCAGCCCTGTTTGCATACTTATGACCTGTCTATTATTAGTCCATTTCCTTAAGGAAAAAAAAGTTGTTTGAAATTAATCTTTAAACCAGCTGACCAAAAGCTGCAGTATTTGCATTCTTGCAGATCTGATACACAAAGGCACATTAATTCTACTTTTTTTACCAGCTGGACAGATTTTTTTGCACTTCTTTTATTTTTTATAAGTGCACATAATAATGTTATTCTTTGCTTAGCTTTCTTATTTATTTTACAGGTTTATAAATACGTTCTTATGGAGGCTAGGGAAAATGCATTTCAAAAGAATGGGCATTTTTTGCTTTTGTTCTTCAGCAACTCTTTTTAACAAATCACTTGCTTTATACATAGACAATGAAAAAATTTAATCCCTCAGAAATCTTCTCCTTTGACTCCTCTGCTTCTGACACTCATTATTGTATGCTTCAACTCTTCTGTTTCATTAGTGATAACCCAAAAGACAATAACATTTTTTCCATTCTTCTCCATGAGCATGAAACTCTCTGATACTTTAAATGCATCCTTTAATCTGCTCTCTGTCTTCTGTAAATAATACATCAAATAACCAAAAGTGTTCAGATGAATCATAATTTATATCTACTACAAAAATATTGTTTGTGTAAAATATATATATATATTTTAATATTTCCCTCCATTCTCACTCTTAGAGTATATTTCTGTGTTTTGGATATGCAATTGATTTTGAGTGGACTAGTTCATGAATTGACCTAGAGCCCTTCTGAAGTGAGGAAGAAATTTTAATAAATAAGGCTGTTGTAATACAAAATATTTTAAAAATTTATAGGTAGACTTTGGAGTGAGATTTCTCATTTGTGATAAAGAGCTTCAGGATAATGACTTTTTAAAGGATGAAAAAGATTAATATCACATTTCTGGCTTGTGCAACAATAGACTTTGAGGATATGATTGAAAATGTATTTAAAAATAGGCAGTGACATAATCTTTAACAAACTAAAGAAAATATACTGATAGCAGATTCTTCTGAAATAATTGTCATAAAAATAAAATATTAAAAAGGTAACCATAAATTAAATATATTATCTTTGTCAAAAAAGCAGCAATCTTCTAAGACTTCAGCATTTCTGAATAGACGATATCTCCAAACAGCCTCTAAGGTCCCAGGTCAATGAACTGAACAGGAATTTTCCAGGCTGAAGTTTCATAACATCCAGCCAGATCCTTGCCTTGAGCATTCAGAACCAAGACATTAAATTGTCCTCAGAAATGACTCATAAGTATATTTAATATCAGCCAGTTTCAACTTTCGTAAATTAGAATAGGCACATTAACTTTTTTCTTTTTTTTTTTTTTTAAATTTGTCTTTGTCTTTAACATTGAGTAAGTAGAACTGTCACTTGGTCAAAACTACTAGCTCTTCCACAGTGTGGTGGTGCAAACCCCCATGGGTTGTGTTGCCATGTCAGGACCAGCCAACATTGTGTTCTTGTCCTAATTACAAGTGCAGTGGGCTGGGACAAACTGGTACCTTCTTGTCCTGCGTATAAGTACAGTGAGTTGGGACGATTAGGCAATCCCTAATCATACCTAAAGCTCCTGTTGCCTGGGAAACATACCCAAATCTCCTCCTGCCTGGATCATAGCCTACTCTAAAAGGTGCTAGGATTACCTGACAAGAATTATGGTCATAATGAAAATGTACTGACCACAGTCAATCATCTTGCAGTCCTGTAAATAGCAATCCTGAGGCCTCTTGAGGTCCCTGGGATCGCAGCAGGCTGTGACCCAGTATCTCCCCTGAGTTGGGACGTCTCTCAGGAAAGATTTCGTGAACTTCACAAATTGTCTGCTGATAGATGAGGATGAAGAAGAAAGGTTCAAAAATCATCCATTGGTAGATGACAATGAAGGAAAAGAGTGAGTAATTCACTTCAATTAGATTTCGCGAGGTTTCAAAGATCATTAGGTACCAAAAGTTTACTATAATCTGCAGAGAGATAAACATCTTAATCATAACTTAACCTCTATATCTGTGTCTGTATCTGTGTGTGTGTGTGTCTGTGTGTGTGTGCGTATACAATTTGTTTTAGGAAACTGTCAAATCTTCAACCAAGAGTCACTGTATTGATTATAACAGATAGTAATTGTTGACTGATTAAGTATTTCTAGAAAATCGTACAGCCTAATCTTGTGATTTATTGTAATAGTGTTAATAAACCTTAAATTCTTGTTATCTCAGAGTTATATCGGACCCATAATAGAATGTTGAATTAATACCACTGAAATAACTGTATTCAATTCCCTTAGACATATACTGTTGATCAACTCTGGGACTGAGTCTGGATCCAGCTGCACCCAGATTCCTCTCTGAGGAGGAGTCTAGAAAGCAAGGGGGTCCATTCTGAACCTTGTGACTCAGCTGGAGGGCCTCCCTTACCCTTTTCACCCTCAGTCTGTATAAATAGTTTTATCTCAATTCTGGCTCAATTTTCCCTTGTATGTTTCTTCCATGTAGTAAGTTATAGAATGAACTTTGCCATTGAGCTCTGTTAAGTTCCACTTTCACAAATTCATATTAAAATAAATTTTGCTAATATATTTGACAGTGATTCTTAAAGTGACCTAAATCTTTCTTCTCCATGACAAATTGGCATATTTGGCAGGATCCTAAATCAACACCTGTGACACATGGATATATCTATTAACCCATTCTTTACTGCCTTTGACTTTGTTAAACACACAGAGCTAGGAAAAGGCTACTTAAAGAAGGTTTTTCTGTTCAGAGTCTATGTTAAATCACTTCCTGCTATTGTTTGAGCAAAGACATGAGACTGTCTTTGTGGTGGAGGCTTCAACTTCCTTCAGTTTACTGATTTATTTTAGTTATTTTGTGTGACACATAGAGGTTATATTTTCAGATAGAACAAAGTTTAATCCAATCTCTAACAACATGAGAGGATCTAGTATTCCTTTTTTCTCATGGAATTGTGTTATATGAGCAGGTTTTATGGATGCTTTAGATTTATTCTGTAAAGATGATATTCAATTGTTTCTTGTCACTGTGATACTTCCATTGACTCTCACTCTCAGTGGTACTCAAAAGCCATTAATACCTCTAGAAAAAAAAGTTCCTCTGCTCTGTGAGCTGTTATCTAGACATTCCTTAAAAAAAAACAAGCAAAAAACTACGCACCAAAAAGAAATATCTTCTGAGCAACTAATTATCACTAAAAAAAAAGAAATATAGTTATTTTCTGCACATTTGCATAATTTTTTTCTAGTATTTGATCATCAGAAAGTAGCAGAAAAAATAGTAGGAAAATAAACAGTGAATGATAGCTACCAAGATTTTCTTTGATATCAAGATAATTGTTGCAAATTTAACTTCAGAGTTTATTCTAGTTTCTTATGAGCTGTAATGTTTCCCTGAATCATGTCCAAGAATAAAAAAACAAGGCTCTCTCTGTTGCTGACACATTTTTGTCTTTCAGAACCTGGTACCTTAACACTCCCTTCTCTAAATTCTACCTCTGTACAGATTTCTGTCTCTGTCTCAACATCTAGATTTACTGTGATGTTAGTAGAAATATGGGTGGTTGCTTTTTCCAGAAAACAAAACAATAAACCGTATTTTGGATCATGTAGTTAAAATGGGTACGTGATGCTGTTACTTCCCAAACAATAATATAGTGAAGTTACTTTGTGCACTTTTTAATGACAATAGCATTCTTTCACCAATATTTATCCCATAACTATCAAATTATGTAACTGAATTATCTGAGATAGATGTAGGATCTAGGTGTATGACACCTATGAAATTTAAAGTAATGACCCTATTTCTTGCCTCTTCTAACATGGAAAGGTAAACAGACTTCTTTTACTTGCTTTGAAGACCTTCAAAGTCATAGTCTGGCCTTAATTGTCTATATTTTTAGCAATCCATATTTGATATCTGTCTTGTGCTATGCTTGCACATGCAAAAGACTTCTCTGAGAAAGGACTCACAACAATTGTCACTGTCCAATAAAATTTAGAAGTATATACAGAAAAATAATGAACAGAATGCTTTTCACCTTAGGGTACCTGTATAGTCTGTAAATACATGATACTTACTCTCTTGAAAATTCTGGCCTATTCTGGAAAGCATAAATAAGGATTTTAGAGAGCATAGCATTATAATAATTCAGCCTAACATCTGGATGGCAAGTTGGAGAAATTTAATATGTGCCTGTTTCAGTACAAAGTCTAGAAGGAAAGTCTTCTCTTCCTTTTCTGGGCATTTCACAGTTGTTTCTTTTCAAGACTTGTAAGACACCATGTGCTTGGTTTTTATAGAATTTGACAGTGAATACTAGAAGCATCTTGACAATCATTTGCTGCAAGCCCGGTGTTGTACCTCTTTGCTGAAATAACAAGGCTGTCTTTAACCTTAAGAATGAAATGATATTTTGCAAGTATATGGCTGAAGAAAACCTTATTAGTATGTTCTCTCTTCTGGAAATATATCCTATATTTTATCTAAAAATACGTTCAATGTTCATCTGATCTCATGCACCTAGACCATTAATCTGCCTATATTCAAAAGTATTTTCAAACATCTTCTTTTGTAAATATATCATGAGTGTCAGGAAAACATTTGAATTTTGACTTCTAGTTAAAAAAAAAAAAAAAAAAATCTTCATTCCCTTGTCACAGCTTGTCAGTCTCATTGAAATGTTGCCTGGGTTCTTGTAATTGCCTATTGCAACATGCTCCAAAGTGTCATTTTAGTAAAGCAATGTAGATTTTTCCTTATCAATAAAGGTCAATTACCAAAAAATGTTTATATTGTTGAAGCTAAAATTGCTGTTCTGAGAGATCACTGCTTTGTTGTTCTTTCAAGTTCTTGGATTTCTATTATAGTAGTGGAATATTTTATTTTGTTTCTTTGTTTTCTTAGTCAATGTATTGATTTACACCTTGTAACATGAACAGTGAGAAACATCAGTAGATGCTGAAATCCCCCTCCCCCCCAAAAAAAAAAAAAAAAAAAACAGAGATAGGTTGAATGTTTTCTTGTGGTAAGGTTTTTTCCTTTTTTTTCCTTGGTTTTTTTTTTTTGTACTCAAGTCACCTATTCCTTCTTCTAGCACGTCTTATCACATACTTTAACAAGAAAAAATAACTTTTGGGTAATCAAGAGACATGAAATTCAAGGGTTCTATTAGTCTAAATGTAATGTAATGTAATGTAAAGTAAGCCTTGCATACGGATTTGAACATTCTTTTTTAAATGAATGATATATTTTTTAAAAAATATGGTTTTGATCTTTCAAATACAGTAACAAATCTAGTTTAATCTATTGAATAGTTTCAGCTGTGAGGGCAACAAAATCAACAAACAAAATCCTCAAAGCTAGTCTAATCAAGCTGCCAAGGTAGGAAATGGCATTTATTATCCCAGTGATTATGAATGTGGAAGACTTGGATTATTTCTTTGCCTCAGATATGGCAATTGGTTTGATCCTGAATATAGTAACTAAGCTGAGTGAATCCTACTCAGCATTCTGTCTCTATTCTTGCAAGGATCATTCCGTTAAAAATCCTTCAGAAGCCAAATTATATAATGTCAGCGTATGTGGCAGATTTCTACCCTTACTTGTTTGCTTTAGCTTTCTTATCACAGAAAGGTTTCAGTAACTACTCCTTTTTTTAATTTTTTAATTATTTTTTATTTTTTTCCTTTTTTTTTCTTTTTTTTTTCTTCCCCCCCAACCCCAACCTTGCCAGAAGAGTCTCTCATCATTCCATTAAATGAAGCTATAATAGACACATATCTTAGCTCTTTCCTCCCTCCAAACTCAGGCACTTCTGGATACAGATTTTATCTGTGGTCAAGGAAAAATCTGTGGGAATTCTTTGTTAAAGTATTATTAGCCTGTAATTTGAATAGTTAACTGGAACAGTTGCTTTATGACTAAAATGAAGATAGCTGATTAAGAAAAAGTAGTACAGTATTGTGATCAATGGTTATGTGTAACCACAAACTGAGAAAAATTGTTCACAGTTGCAAGCTAAATGAGATTGATTTCTTTGTTTTTAAAAAAACGCCTCATTAAACCAAGAATGTATGGGATAGTCAAGATATATCAAAATATCCAGAACATCTGAGGTGATAAAAAGGAAAACATGAAGTAGCCAAATGCACCAAGTTATGTCAGATAACCAGAAGGAAGAGTAGAAGAGCAGAGTGTTTGCAAGGATGCTAGTGTGTGTTGAGGACCCTGAAAAGTGCAAGAATGTAATCCACTTGGCTTTCAGAAGGCAGGGTAATGACAAACCAAGAGAAACTTGGGGGAGAAATGCCAGGCTGAAGATGCAGTATTGGTTTACAATTTGAAGTTAAGCATGAATGGAGTGTGAAATGGCAGTTGTCTGAGCTGAATGAAATTCAAACACTAGTCATAACATAAAGAACATTTGATTTTACATTTTATTCAGTCTTTAAAATCATAACTGTTAGTAGAGGAAATGTGAACACCCACTTCCCTGGAATTAGGAAAAACATATGTGTCTATCTGGCAGTAATACAAAAATCAGCTTGAGTTTTCAGATCTCTTCACAGACTTTTAACAAGAGCATTGAAAATGAATGAGCAGAATTATAAATCACAACTTCCTTTACTCCCCTCTAGTACTTTTGACCCAGGAAGAAACAAGCTGGGCCACCATCATTCTAACATCTACCATCATATTGCAGAAAACCACTTTTACTAATAAAATCTTCAAAAATCTATTCAGAATGTCTTTAACATCAAAGCAGCATGACGTAGTATTAACATGGATGACAATTTGATCTCACATTATTCTGAAAAGAAGCACATTTTTAAAAAATCAAGATTAATTTCATATATGTAAAAAAAATTTGGTTTTTTGATCTCTTCCTCTCTGCTTCTATGTCATTTTCCTTTAGTTCTGTGTTTATATATCTTCTTTTTTTCCTTCCTCTACTCTTTTTATGCTTTCTTCTCAGGATTTCTTAAGACAAAATGATTACAATAACTTGGGTGCTTCAGCTAAACTTTTGAATTTACGATGCCTGTATAGATTTGAAATCAAATCAAATGCATTTATCTACCTTTACTTACTAATAGCCCAGATAAGTCTTTTAAAAAGTATCTGTTTATTAGATGCTGACTGTAATAGCTCTGCACCTTCAGGGAGAAATTGGCAGAATTTACTCTGAGCTTGACCGTGTATAAGCTTGCATAAAAAGTGGAAGACAAATTACTTCAGGATTATCTCACAATATGAGCATAAGGCCAAATCAACAGAAAATAAAAATTGGTATACTTCCAATGACTTCAGTGAAGCTATACCAATTTATATTAGGAATCTGACCCAGAGCTCTAACATGGTTACATACCTATCACCATGGTGTTATGCTGTGCAAGTCATGAACTACCTCTCCTTTCTCATGAGAGCAATTCCTCTGAAATAATTAATAGCCTCATGAAGAGGGCAATCTATTTGTTACTTCTATGATGAATTTACAGAAAATTTTTGTGATACACAAGAGTTTTATTTATTGTGTAAAATATAAATATATGCAGTCTGTGCATTTGTATCAACTAATTACCAGGTAATGTTTGTTTGAATTACTTAGAATCATACAGATGACACTTTGCTATAGATTTTAAGCAGCTTGCTCACACTTATTAGGAATTACAGAGTCACTTTAATGTAAAGCAGTGTATACCAAAGAAGTGACAAGGTCAGCGCTGTTTTAATTTTACATTGGAAGTGAAATCCATAAGCAAGCCTTTGTAAAACACACACCAAAAAAAAACAAAACAAAAAACAAACCACAAAACCCAAGCCAAACAACATAAATAACTGACATCTAAAAATTTAGCTTAATAATCTCCTTATAGTCCCCATAGGTATATTGGCATGAATGTAAAAAAACCTAGAAATCTTTGAATGAAGTTCACTGTATAACAGAATTGTCATGGCGTGAAGCCTACTTGAAAACATAGCCCAAACAAATAAGATACTGACTACATCAGCCCAGATCTAACTGACTGGGTTAATAATAACCTAAAAACCAAAGAAGGAATAGATTAATTTTGTCATACTACTGCTGTTAATGTCCAAATTTTTATAACACAACTAATAAATAAGAGAATAGCCCTCCATGGAAAATACATAAGTGGTCCTCCAACAGTATGGAAAAGGTTGGGCCCAAAATGGAGCCTAGACTGACTGGGATTAAGCCATCAGGTAGGACCTGATGCTTGGAGCAGTGGAACTGGCTGGAGCAAGGGTCCTGGTCCTGGTCCCAGTCCCAGTCCCAGTCCCAGTCCCAGTCCCAGTCCCCTGACTTAGAGTGCCTGTTTCAGCTGGTGTGGAATGGCAGGTACCTTGTTCCCTGCAAAAGTGCAGTGTGTGTGTCTCACAGATTAGAAATCACAGGATAGCAATTGCAATCACCTGCTGTACACATCCTGCTTAGTGAGTGGGTTTGAGACAAAAAGTCCCTGAGTGGTATAGTTCTGTTCTTGCAGTGGCCCCACATCAATTCCCCTGCAACAAGAACAAACGAAATATTGATGCTGTCACCATATTAATTAGCTATACCTGCACTACTCCCACATGTTTTCAAACAAAAATACTTTACTTTTCATTTGCCAGTATGGAATAATGCATAACAAGCAATTTGTGGTAAAGATACTGTTAATAAAGAGCCACAGTAGTTACTGCCTCTTGCAGTCACTAGCTTTTGTGAGCCCTCCTTTTCAAGGTGCCCAGTAGATACAAGTTGAGTTCTGCTGTCTGCAGCTTTCTGCTTCTTATTTTTCTGATTTCTTCATATTGTTGAATGATATACCTCCAGCTGGGGCAACAAATTCTCTTTTTTCCAGGGCTGTTGTCTTGCTGTACATTTGCTTGTTTGGTTGGTGACACATACAAATATTTGTTCTACATTCTGATACTTCTGTTTGTCCCCTAACTTCTTCATATTTCCTTTCAAATCTGAAGTGTATTGAGCTTTTGTTTGCTGTACATCATATGCCAGAGAGAGTGGATGACAATTTTGTAAGGTTGAGCATAGAGGATGACACTATGAGGTTACGTGGGCTAGTGTACAAACATATTTTTTTTGTGAATATGTTGCATATCAGTAGCTGTCATATAAGAAGTTTTTTTCCTGTTCTGTGCATGAAGAGCATCTGACATCAGTCTCTTTTCAGTATCCATGAATCAAAGAATTATTTTCTAAAAAATATAAAACTGAATCCTTAAAGAAATTTATAATTAGTGGTACATAAAATAATGTGCAGATGATAACTTATTATAAAGCTGGGTAATATTCAGCATAAGTACGCAGAGGAAAAAAAAAATAAAGGCTCTGTTTATACCTTTCAAGTGATAAATTGAGCCCAGAGGTTCAAGAAATAACTGTTAATTTTATGCACTGGGCTCTAGGTTTTTGTTTTCCATCTCACCAAGACATTTAATGTCTGGTGATACAACATAGCTCTGAAGAATGAATGAAAAAGTTTTATTTAAATCTTAGAAAGAGTGATAAGAGAGAAGCACACATCAGACAGTAAAGGGGCAATTTAGGGAAGCATGCCCAGGAAAATAGAGCAAAAATTGGGATTTCTTGCTATCCAATAAAAGCCAGACAGATTTATTCTGATATACATAGTATGAAGTTTTCACGATGAGGACAGAGATGGAGTGTGTGACAACATCTTAAGGACAGAAAGAAAGGGAAAATCCTGGTTATATAATTAGCTGCTTTTAGATGACACCCAAATAGATATAAGCAATATGCCAAAAAAAAAAAAAAAAAAAAAAAAGAAAGAAAGGTAAAATTCTTCTGAATTTTAGCTTTAAGTAAATCTTACCAAAAATTAAAAGTCAGTTTTAGAATCAGAACTCTGTGAGTTTGAATTCGATTGCAAGTCCGCTGGAGACTCCATATATTACCAAGACTTATATTTTTAGGCTTAGATCCTGCAAGCATATGGATGTTTGCCTTTACCTGAGTACTACTGTGATATTCAATGAACGTAATGGATGTTTCTTTATGCAAATTATGTAGAGAGCTAATTTCCACAACTCTAAACCATTTTATTTAACCGAGCATATTATAACCTGCCTATGAAGTTCCTTTGTGAGGGTTTTTTTTTTTTTTGCAGGGGAGGTAAATAGCTTGGGGTTGCTTAAGAATCCCTTGAGTTTCTTGATGCTAGGATGTTTAGGGTAGTGAGAACACTGAATGTCTGTGTAAGTCCTGAAAATCTTGGGTATTTCCTGAATCTCATGTTCTGAGAAAGGAGGATCTCTGCTTATGAAACAGGCAGTGGTAGGAGGGATCCAGAGGCTCTTGGATGAGTGACAGCTGAAAGAGGGCTGGAATCTATCTAAGAGCAGCTGAGGTTTTTTGTGTGTCTGTGAGAGAGGGAGAAAAAGTGTAGAGGTGCTTTCCAGGTGTTTGCAGGGTCCATATACACCCTCCCACTGGGGACCTCATCTCCCACAGTGTCTGGAGGGTACCTGGCCTCTTTTTAAGTTGATGAGAGTCAGGCAAGAGGGGAAACAGTGAAAGGCAACTTTAGGCCAGCACTGAGAACACTCAGTGTTGATGGTCCCTTGCACATTTCTGCTACGGTGGCTGATGGTCTCATTCAAGTCGTATTCTCTGCCTTCCTATTGAGGTTCTATTAAAAACACATGCAGAAAAATCTACTAAGTTTTCTTGTCCAGTGGGTAGAAAACGGCTTTGTATTCTAAAAAAACAAAACTGAAAGAAAATTCCTTCTTCTTCCCCTGTTTTGCCTGGATGCATAATGGAATACATGGATATAGAAGGAGGATATCAAATACAGTTTGATAGCTAGCCTTATGAAGTATTAATGTTTTCAGATAAGCACACACATGATTCTGTTTCTGGAATGATGCTTAGGCTCTGCTTAAGCTGGAACTATCTTTATATTGACTAATGCAGTGATTACAGACTGATTTTACTTGTAGGCATTAATATAATACAAATAAATATTACTGCCAATATTCTGTTATGCGGCACAAGAGTTCTATAATTACATACATAAATTTCCATTCCAGTGTGCAGATATGAAAAGTATGCTAGACAAGTGATCCAACCATTGAATATTTAAGAATATAATAGAGATGTTAAGCTACCAAAATTTGAAATGATACAGTTTTATAAAACCATTTAAATTCAGAACAATTCATTTGACACCATTCAGGTCTGGAGCAAAATATATCTTGAAAGTCTTAAGTTAAACCATTTGCAATTAGAATAGGCTGAAAAAGAGATTACTTGTTATGTTCAGATATAAGAAAGAAAAGGATTTGATTGTAACAGGTTTACATAGTTTTCACAACAAATCAGCTGAGATGTATTTCCTGTAACATAGTCTGTGCTGGCAACAGTCACACGAGAGAGGTGGACAGTGAAGCTGGGAGGTGGCAGGACATAGGACTGCACAGGGATGTGGGAAGAAGGAAGGAAGGCATGAAAGGCATAAAGTAAAGCTAGAATGATTGGAAAGGGTTTCCAAATTTTCATGGTTGGCTTCCCACATCAAGCTTGCTTACTGATACGTGATACTAGAGTTGTGATACAAAGTATGTGGTAGAAAGAGACAAAAAGAGAAGCAGAGACATGAAGGCTTTCTTACTGAAGAGAGTGCAGGAGTGGAAGTTTAGAGAGAAAGTATTTCTCATACCCTTTGCATAACCCTGAAAGGAATAAAAAAGAAATTCTCTTTGGTGTTAAGACCATAAAGTCAAATGACATGGGATTAACTGTAGCTCTTCTTGGATCAAATTAATTTCCTTTGTGAAAAAAAAAAAAGTTCAACAAAACCTATGTAAAATTAATCTTTATAAGATTTCAGAAAGACATGTTTTTCTTATATACCTTATATGTATTTATCATAGACAACTGTATCCTTGATTGTGGGAGTTCATATGCCACTATAGTGTAAGATAATAGAAAATCATTGTTAACTTACTCATACTTTTATTGCATTTCTTCTATCAACTGCAAGTCAGAGAAAGGAAATTAAGTCAGAATGGTGTAAGTTTTCAAACAGAAACAGAGGTTATACTGTTCCAGATGTTTTAAGTACTACTCATGCCTGAAAGAGGGAAAAAGCCCCTGCTATTTGAAGCTGTATGTTATTAGGCTTCAGTAATTCTTCACTATTCCTTGCAAAGTTGCAGTTGAGTGAAAATAGGTAATATAACATCTTTTGTGATTATGATGATGCCAATTATTTTTTACTTTTTTATTTGTGGGAGTGAGTCGGGGAGGGGGTTGCTTTTTTTTCCTTTTTTCTTTTTTTATGAATAAATTTTCTTCTGGATATATAAGGTTGTCAGATTTATTATTGTCTCCTTTTGATTCATATTACTGCAAACAGATTTTTCTGAACACAGTATACTTTTAATAGCATTTAAATTGCATTTACTTTTTAAAGAAACTCAGAATTTCTGTATCATTTATCTCCAAGATGATTACAAACTCATTTTTTTCACTAAGATTTTCACATGACCATGGTAAAAGACAAACTGGTTATTGGTACTTTGCTACTAGTAAATTTTCATTCAAATAATAAATATATTGACAACAATAATAACAATAAACTGTTCAGAGTAAGAAATGTATGGAAGCAGACTGTGAGGAAGAAAAAATGAACTATTTCTACCAAAATATTTTCACTTGTCAGTCAATAAAATGATGTAAACAGAGGTTAGGTAGTGGAATGCAAAGACCCAAAACAAAGCTGATGTTATTTTAGGTCCCACAGAAAATTAAAAGAGTCCAAGCCATGAAACAAAGAACTTGTCTCTGTCTCAGCTCAGAAGGGAACAATTAAAATCCCTTTTTCTGGATGCTGGGTCAGTAACCAGTGCCTGAGGAAAGATGTTGGAGAGCCAGCAGCAGGGGAATCAGTAGGCTGCCCTGGGGCCAGTGTCCTGCTTTCCTGGAGCTGTTCCTGTCAGCACTGAGCTGGGCCTTAGGGGGAAAGACAGAGACAGAAAAGGAATTGCTTTGGGATACTGAACTGAGAGGAAAAAAAAAAGTCATCTTCAGATCGAGGAAACACCTCCTGGTTTTTGTGCCTTCAGTGTTAAAGGGAACAAAACTCTTTTCACTCTTTGTTTTACGAAGACTTCATCAAAGACTTACTTCACTATCAGAATAAATTTTCCCAGCTAAGAAAGGCAATCCATTAGATCAAAAATACTCAGTTTCTTGGGACAGGAAGCAATGAAACTGGTGTTAGCAGTGAGATCCATTTTTCCAATGAAGCAGATTGTGTGTTCATATTGCTGTTGAATCAATATGCAATAAATAATGGAGATGCTCAGAGATATAAAAATAACCAAGAGGAATTGATATAAGATCAAAAGGAATTAAAACAAGACTTAAAACTGAGCCAAGAGACTCCTCAAAATGAATTAAAGCAACAGCTGGAAACCTCCCAAAAAAATTGACGATGAACTATTGTTAGAAATGATATATTTGTCTGAGTACCAACTACAAAACTCTGTCTAGTCTAATAAAATGGACAGGAGCCATTAACTCACTACCCTCGATCAACAGGTTTTCTGGGAGCAGAGGAGACCAGGAAAACTTTGTCTAACTTGAAATTTGCTAACAGAAAGGACACTCAGGGGCCTGGGCAGTCAGACAATAGCCCTGAGAAGAAAATTAAAAGGACTATAGAAGACAACTGGGTGAGGGATTGGGCCAGATGCAATGGCAACTGAGGCAGGATATTTGTTGTAGTTTTCCATCTTGTTTGTACTCTAAAATGCTTGGAGCGGAGAGGTCAGAATGGCTTAGCTTGGATAATGCATCACTCCACCCCTGTTGTCTTTGAGGTAAAACTCCCCGGGAAGCTTATTTGGCACAGTTCAACATCCTAATCCTAATGAATGATTGGGGAAATGAACAGATGAACAACATATGGTCAGAGGCATGGAGCAATTGTAAGAGATGCTGCTCTGAACCTGTAGGCACATTTCTGTGTTAGTGGCTGGCTATCTTGCCTATTCCCCCATCTATTCCTTCTAAATACTGTTCTTAAGCACATTTGAATAATTTTGGCTAGCAGGAGAAGTAACTAAAAACCTAAAAATATTGTCCATTTGAATTGTTTGCATGTAGTGAACTGCAGTGAAGCAGCTGTGCTCTGGTCAAAATTTATGGGCCTGATCCAAAGCCTGGTGAAACACCCCTTCTGCCTGCTGCAATGCCCACTTCTCCTCTTTACCACTTACGAGCGCAGAGCAGATATAGAGCCTCACTCCATATTGCTGAACATTGTCAACATTTCTTCATGCTACAACTGTCTGTCTGCACAGGTTCTGTGCAAATGCTTAATGCTGAGAGCTATTTTAAAGGCTCTGTTCTTGCTTCAGCAGTATGCTGTAGTTTAAGGGGTCAATCCCCAAAAGGATTAAGAAATTTCTTCCATGAAAAATTGTGTTTCTTTGACCAGTGCCCAGAATACTTCCAACATCTTTAGCTGACCCCTGGATGATGAATGAGGTCATCTTGCTTAAGTCTATGTTACTTTACATTATGTTACTGCAGCTCAATAAACACACTTAAAGGAAAATCTCGTTTTCATAATACAAAAAAATGAAATGCCTTCCTGATATGGCTTGCACCATTTCAGGTCACCCTGTTCTCTCTACCATTTATTGAACTGCATTAGCATCACCTTCAGAGGAAGCAGGTCACCCTTCCTTTTATGTGAAGATACAAAGTGGTGAAGTGAAAAGGGTGGGTAAAGCAAAAGCAAAAATTGCAATTAGTCTAAGTGCTGCTTTTAGAGCATCCAGTTAAAATTGAGAATTGAAAAGAAGAAATAAGGGGGAGGAGGAGGGAACAGCCCTAATTTAAATGGTAACTTTTTATTTAAAATTCAGTGCCTAAGAAAAAGACAAAGAAACTGGGGTACGACTAGTGTGAAACTGTTATCCAGTACAGCTTTTTTATCTAGAAATGGTCATAGGTTGATAGTCTGCACGATTGAAATACATGCTGAAATTTGTTCTTCTAGAAATACTTAATCTCTCTCCCTAAATGGAAACTATTAGTTACTGAAACTGTGATTGTTTTCATCAGGGAATTTGTCTGTAACAAAAAATGGCAGGATTATGCCCTGTATGCTGCTTTTCCTATTAAGTGACAATAATACTAAGGAAGATAAATAATCAGATCCTTGCATCCTTCCTTTATGAATATGCTTATTTTGAGCTGGCCTCCTTCCTCAAAAATACCACTGTTTTTAAAGTCCTAATTTGGAAAAAAAGATTCCCTTTCAGTTCTGTGGATCAGAACTTTCTGAGTTTCTGATGGCTGTGTGAATGCATCTCAAGATATAAATTGATCCTATTAAGAGTGAATATGTTTAGAAAAGCCTTTATGAATGCTTTATTTTCTTGGGAAAAGATTAATCTTCTTTTTCCTGATTATATTTTTTTTTCCTAATTGTTCCTTGCAGGACCGCTACTCTTCTTAAATCTGTAACCACATTTTCCTATTCGTCTATTCATATCTGAAATTACGTATGAAATGGTTTTTTTCATTCAAAGAAAGCATGTATAACAATGATTTATCCATGTGACAAAAGCAGTATACAAATTAAGACCATAGGCTAAGAATCTAGACAAGACAGCCCAGTTCAATCTACAAGAAACAGATAAATGTGTATTTTTACACACAACTGTATTGTCATAGCAGATTTATATCTTTAGGATGATCTCTAGAACTTCCTTATTTCTTCTCTCCTTGTGATTGCTTTTATGACAGACAGCATTTTAGAAATTCTGTGAGACATGGGTATTCCTTAAGATTTCGTCAAACTGTTTACACCACAAAGTCCCCAAAAAGTTGGACTTAAAAATTTGAGGTTAGCCTCTTTCAGGAGCAAAGAAAATGTATATAGAGATATTTTATGGGTTTGGGGTTTTTTTTGTTTTGGTTTGGTTTTTTGTATGTTTGTTTGTTTTGTTTTGGGGTTGATTTTTTTTTTTTTTTTAGGATGCACAGAGAGCTGTTCAGATTCTGAATAGACTACCAAGAAGTGTAGTCTGGAAGTTGATGAGTAATCATGTTTCTACAGGAGGTTGATAATCAAGTATTTGCATATACCCCTAAAAAGTATGAAAGAAAAATGAAAGGGGCATTCAAAGACAAAGAGAACACAGTGTATAGTCAGGAGAATAGAAAATACTTATTTTTGCTTAAAGTCTTGTATAGTTTCATTTAAGTATTCAGCTGCAGGATTGTGGCATGTATGCAACAGCAAGAGGTGTTCTATACAGACAGCCTGTTTGTCCATGTTGAATGAAATACAGAAACAAAAAAAAATGTCAAATAATTAAGAGGTGAACTGGATTTCTAATATGTGTATATTTTTGACAGTGTGATAGTTTAACTTAGCTGGCAGC
>NW_010293003.1:0-20000 GCF_000700745.2 Antrostomus carolinensis | reverse complement strand
AGTAAAACAAGGGTTTAATTAATACTGAAAAAAAATTGCTTTTCTGTATCAATTCTTTTAATTAATGAGACATGTTCTCCAGTTCTTGCTCTGGTTTCCCCACTTATTTTCAGAAATTGCACCTTTCTAATGGCGTTGCTCATGAAATGAGAAGAAAGCAATGCATTTCTGGAACTGCCGGTGATGTTAGTAGCAATGCCCCAAATAAGATTACTAGTAGGTGCAATTTTTTATAACAATAACAGTAACATTGATTTCCTTTGCTTTATAACTTTGTTTTCATAAATATTGTTGAGTGTAATTGACAGGCGTGTGAGTCAATGAAAATAGGACCTAACTGCTGAAAATACAGCGGGGGACTAAGTTCTACACACTCCCTGTGCCTTTCCAGCTCCTGGAAATATATTACTGTGAGGGAGTTGCACATTTTTCTTCCTTAAATACTCTTGAAAGCATAGGGACAAAGAAAGGAATTCAGAGAGAATATTTGGGGAGTACAGAAAAATGTTTTCGACAAGTAAAAACTGCTGTCATGAGGCATTAACCTAATGAAATAATCCGTGTGAATCCTTGAACCTATTAAAATCATAGGATGTTTAACACTTTGAATGACATAGAGTTCCTTTACCTACAAGGTGTTTTTTAACACGTGGCTTTCTTTTTAAATGAATGACCCAGTAGAGCTTTATTTCTCCAAATGAATCGTTACTGGGTTTTTTGGATCAAGTTATATGTTGCTGATGCACTTAACACTCACTAGGGCACTGAAGAAAGCGAAAGCCTTGAGTAGCAAGATCATGTGATTTATTATCGATTTTTCACACATAAAAAATGCTGTTAAAAAAAAAAAAGGAAAAAAAATTAAGACCTTTAAGTATAAAGCACATGATGATATAAATCTTTTCAATACGTGACTTTTTGAGCAAACATGACATGACAAAATGCCCAAGCGGATGACATGGAACCTCAGTGATATAAACCTGCGTTGACTGTAACCCTGCAACTATTTTTGTCCATCTGTACATTCATCCACACACCTGAGCTGGGACCAGTGATGATCCAGATAAGCCAAATCCAAATCTCCACTATAAGTATTGCTAAGGTAAGGTCTCATGTATTGTATCTGGATTTTTTTTCCTCTGGGTTTGAACTGTTGGATCATAAATGATTGCAAAAATCTTTGGAGATTCATATGGAAGTCTACTGGCTGAAACACTCCCTCCTGGCCCCGTTGCTTGCTGGTTTGGTTGTCCTGTACCACATGGGAACGTGGTGCAGCAGATCGGGACTGTTCCTTCCATGGGAGCATTTGCAATTGCTTGCTGGTTTTGGTTTAAAATCTGAGATTAAATAGAATTTGAGGAGCAGGTATAACATTATTTCAACATCTCCATGGTGGAGAGGAGCACAAGTATCCTTAGGAGTCTGGGGCTCTGGACACCTGTGTCTCTATAGTCCGTAGACTCTGCTTTCCTTGACCATATATGTGAATGGGGAGAGGGAGAATATTTAGCATAAACTCAGTGAGGAATAAAAAACCCAACCCCAAGCCTGTGAATATATTGTATATACTGTTACTTTGGGGTTTGGAGGGCATTTCTGTGAGCAGAACAAAAAACCCACTGCACAGCTGTGAGTGCAAGGCAGTCTATTATGTGCATTATCTCTCCTTAGGATGGGCAGGAATTCTTCATTTCATGCATCATTTAAAACTTGCTACAGCGATCCCACAAAGTCAGTAACTACGCTAAGTACAAAACTTTAATAGTGTTGCTGTTCAGACACAAGGCACCAAACTCATTTCCCTGCAAGCTGCAACATTGGCTTCCACACCACGAGTCACTTGAAATATTGCAAGCGGTACAACAAGGCTCAGGCGAACCCAACCCAACCCAACCTCCCGCTACAACCTCAGAATTTCACTTTTTCTTTTCACATGCTTTTGTGTGATTTATGGCTTGATGAAGTCTTATCTCCCCAGCCTACTGCCATAGGCTAATAGTCTGTAACAAAGCTCAGTCTCAAAAATGTCAAACATAATGAAAAAGGGAAAATCACAGCAGAAGAAGTTGGTGGTAGCCTTTCCTGAGGGTCTCTGTCTCCGAGGGCGTACGGGTTTTTTTAGTTCATGAGCAAAATGAAGGGGAGCAGGACACTCTTGCATGGTTCCTCTGCTGTCACCTCCCTGTGTTAGCACCTCAGGCTCTCCTGGCACATGGGTGCCCGTTGAGCATGAGAGGAGAGACATTGCCCTCTGTCAATCCAAGGAAAACATCGCTAGCTTTCCTCTAGTTGCACAAGACCAGCCAAGGTGGCTTTCCCAAGAACCAGGTGGTCCCATGCAAGGTTGTCCCCAGCTGTTGTACCTCAGTGTTGCAGATGGGGTGGCCAAGGGCACGTCCCTGTTGCTCTGGGGGTGCCCATGTGCTGCCAAGATCCAGAGCTGAGTAACACTGGCCCATGCAAGGTTGTCCCCAGCTGTTGTACCCCAGTGTTGCAGATGGGGTGGCCAAGGGCAGATCCCTGTTGCTCTAGGAATGCCCATGTGCTGCCAAGATCCAGAGCTGAGCAACACCTGATGCATCAACCACAGCATTGTTGTCTTCTGCTCTTGTCTGGTGCAACGCAGCAGTGGTGAGCACCATCGCTCAAGTGCAAAGTTCTCCAGAAAACACCACCTCAAGCTATTCCTCCTGCTAGAGGAGTTATTTTGAATAATACGCTGGTTATAGCTCAGACCCACATTTAATTCCGTTTCATGGAAACATCTCAATATTTCACTGTTAAATTGAAATAATTCCTAAGCCAACTTTTATGCCTTGTTACAAAGAATGCCCACGTTGTTTCAGATTTCTGTTTGGTGTCTGTGTGCTGCTTCACATCTTCCTCACCCATCTGGGACAAGCTGTAATCCAGGAATTAAAGGAGTGGAGTGGGTGATAGGCAACTTTGGTTCCCAGCTCTCTCAACTTGACTTTCAATCCCCTAAACCACCATCTACAAGTCCCATTTTCACTTCTCTTGTCTTCTTAAAGGTTTCTGTACAGCTCACAGTCATTAGATGAGTGCAACTGTTGGATAAAGGCAATATTCAATGTAAAGTGCTGTTAGTTGTATTAACTCAACAGCTTACTTTTAGATCCCAAAATGTTCCACCTTTGGCATCTCCAACCAGGAAAGTCCCAGGTGTGAGAATACAGGGCACATCAAGAGAATCTGGTGACTCTGATGAGCTAAATATCCTGTTATTTGAAATTCTGTGGTCCGCTGCACCCACTACAGACCACCCATGTCCAGGTGCTTCTTGAACGCAGAGGGGACCCACCTAAAATCTTTGTTTCTCAGGTTGCCCATCCATAAAATGGGTATAAATAGCGGCAGGAAAACCTTAGGTTTCTTTTGCAAACTGTAATTTATTAATGCCTGAATAATGCTTTCAGGTCTGATGGAAAATGTTGTGTAATTATAATAAATAGATATTGACTTCAAAGAGTCTCTGTAGATCTGTGCTGTTTGATCCCATTCTAAAACAGTAATTATCACTATCCCATAGGCTTAAATATAAAATTATATGAGTGTGGATGTTCATCTGTATTCTGCTGGTGTGTGGTTTTATATTTTCAAGAGGAGGAGGTAGGATACAGGCCCTCAAACAATAACGAGTGTAGATGGCTGTGTTTTTACTGAGGAAATATGGATTTTCTGGGGTGAACTGGGGATCAGGTTTTAGCTACGCTGGTCTCATTGTGGGATTGCATTGAGATGTTGGGCTCAGCAGTGGCAGTGGGCACCTGGCTCTGGATGCTTGTTGGGCACATCCCTGATGCCCCAGCTTGTAATTAATATACAGTCAATGCCCTTGTCTGGGACAGTGTGGTGCTGGTGGAGGGTGATCCCACTTACAGATATTGACCTGGGCACCTCAGCTCAGTAGCAAACATCTCAAAAATACCTGAGGTCAAGGACTTTATTTTCAACATTCATTTATTCTTTTAAAATTTTGCCTTTTTATATTCTTATCAAGCAAAAGAAGCCAAACAGATTTTTCCCTCTACTCTTTTTAATAAAATTGGCTTCCAAGCTGCAATGTTGTATGCCAAAATTCAACCTGGGAATGCTGGCAGGCTCATTGCTAGAACGATGCCAGCAGTGGTGTTACAATTATCAGTTGATCTTCTGTTTAAATACAACCCAGCATGTGAGCTGAATACAGACAGGTTAGGAATAAAAAAACACCAAACTGTGAAAAAGAAAAAAAAAATAATTCCTTAACAATTTTAAAATGGGCTCAAGTCATAACATACAAATTGTTTGCTCAGCTAAAATGTGCTAGACCAAAACAAATTAAATGTAACACAGAGTGTGATAGCAGAAGGGTCAAAGTCATTTCAACAAAAGTAAAAAAAAAAAAGAAAAAAGACATTTCCTTCTAGTCATCTGCATGTCTTTGATTAACCGAATAGATGGCGAATTGTATAAAAAAAAAAAGGAAGAAATTGCCATCAGAAATTGCAATCAGATGCTGATATTCTAGACACCACTTTGGGTGTCTTTTCCTTGCCCACTTGCTCCACCTCTGGAAATTCAGTTCTAACTGGGACTGTACTCATTGAAGAAATCCCAGCTCTCCTGTTGACTTTCCCACCTGTGGCTTGAGCAGCATCTCCAGCAACCTGAGGAGAAAGAGGGCATCTCACCTCCATGGGAATAACCCTCCAAACTGCTCCAAAGTATTTTGGGACTAAATCAGAGTAACAACCAGTGGAGATCTGCAAAATGTTGCAAGGTTCTTGCCTGCTCTGGGTATGAAATAAATCAAAGGTGCGTTATCATTATCTATACCTGTATTTTATATTTATACAGCAATAATGTCTCTTGGATTTTCCTGCTTCCCTGAACAATGGAAAATATATAATAAATGGGGATGCTCGAAACACTGCAATGTAAAATGTCCCCTTAACTGACAGGTGGCCAAGTGCTAATATTTTTCTGGGGAAAGCAGCCCGGGCAGCCCCGGAGTGCAGTGCTTTGGGAGCAGTAGGGAGGGAGCTGGAATGGGACCCATTTGAGATATCAGAAAAATGCAATTTCCCAAGTCAGAGGAGGGGGAGAGGGGAAGCTGTTTTTACAATACTTCATACACTTGCTTTCATGCCACTTTCAGGCCAGATTTTTATCTAAAAAAGCCTGTTAGATAGCTCCCCAAACTGTGATAATAACTCTTAGCTCTAATATTCCAGGATTAGCATCTGTTCTTTCTTAGGTTTCCCCCCTTAAATTTCTTTCTTTTTTTTTTTTTTTTCAACTTAAAAACAAACCCAAACAGTGTTAAACTATAACAAAATACCCAGCAGAGGATATGAATAGTTACAGGTTTCCAGCTCCACTGGAAACATGCTGGTCTCCAAACTGTGCAAAGAGAATCCAACACTTCAAGCACAGCTTCATGCCAAGACATGTGTCCAAAAAAACCCAGATGCCTTCAGTGTTTTATGACACGCAGCCCTGAGCGGTTAAATGACTCTGACTGCAGTAGCCAGGAGTATTGGGAAATCACAGAGGCAAACACATACACACGTGGAAAAATATGCAGTCCTGTGAGTTTAGGACTGGTGAACATCAGGCTTGTTGCTTAGGATAAGAACTGCTTCCAAGCTGAGGTAAAGTGGGATAAAAAAAAATACTGCTTCTTCACGGGGACATTCAGATCTGGTACAACTTGATATAGCGGATAATTTTGGAATTAACTTTGGTACGTTCAATAATACCTACAGTGTTTATAACATCAGATTCAGTGTCAGAAGAAGGTGTGAAATAAAGTTGGAGATGACCTGTAAGTAACAGGTAGTTAAACAATTACACATTGGGATGATGTTAACAGCCTTTTGTTTGCTTATGATGATATAAAAAATTAAACTTTCTTGCATCAGTGGTCAGAAAAGGCTGAGATGCTGGTGGTGATCAGATTGACTGTTGACCATAAATGTGGAGTTTTACTGCTACCATCACTATTTATTTTTTTTCTTCAGTTACCTTGTTTTATATTTGTTTCAGACACACAGGCAGAGACGTGACTTTACAACCATAACCATTCACGGAATGTCTCAACTGCACGTAAGCTTACATTGACTTGTTATCAGGGATACCCAAATCTCTTGGACTACTTAAAAAAAAGAATTTATAAAAAGTTAACAGATCTAATTCAAAGGCTCCAAAGTTTTTTTCCTCTTTCTCCAAAACTCAAACCAAAATCCACTAGTGACATTCCTGTTGGGAATTGGTTCTTGCCTCTAGCTAAGAGTCAGCCAGAGTGCTGAGCTACCTCTAACTGAGTAAATGAATAATGCTTCCCTCCCTGGAAGTGTTGAAGGCCAGGTTGGATGAGGCTTTGAGCAACCTGGTCTAGTGGAAGGTGTCCCTGCTGCTGGCAGGGGGGTTGGAACTGGATGAGCTTTAAGGTCCCTTCCAACCCAAACCATTCTATGAGCCTATGAAATGGGTCTTGGCCAACTGACCAAATATCCCTCAAAGTGAGAGATCAGGAAGCAGCAGTCCTATATTAATTTTCCAAAACTATAACCATCCCAAACAGCACCCAGTAACGTCCAGGTTTATCAGCTGTTTCTATCAATCAACCCTTCTGCACAATCATCTTTAATATCCCTCAAAGTGAGAGATCAGGAAGCAGTAGTCCCATATTAATCTTCCAAAACTATAACCATCCCAAACAGCGCCCAGTAACATCCAGGTTTATCAGCTGTTTCTATCAATCAGCCCTTCTGCACAATCACCTTCCCATCTGGGGTTTCATAGGGAATGGAAGAGAGAAGGCAGCTCAGCTGGCATGGTGACACTCCAGAAGCACTGCCAAAAGCTCCCATTTGGCAAATTTTGAATCCTGCTATGGTTTCAGACTAGATGGATGGGTTTTTGTGTCTCTTGACCCCATGGCCACACCATAAACTTAACTGAATATTTTTTATTTTGTTTTTATAGCACTGCACATGCATGTATGAATTTTAGACTTTTTTTCAGGAATTTATTAAATTTATTTAATTTTAATCTATTTAAAATATATACATAGAAAAGTATCAAGGGACTCATCCCCTAAGCCATGTTACATTTCTTGGAAGTATCAACAAAAACAATTAAACTTTGCTAGGTGGATGTTGAGTTTATGGAAGAAATTAATAGATTTCTGGTATTTAAGTGTAGATACTCTAATGGTGCATCCCTGTGTCTGAAGGTACAGACTGTGAGGGGGAAAAGTGAGGCTGTTATAAGAAAAATTAAGATGTTTGACCTGCTTTGAGGTGTTCCTCCCCAGCTGTGGAACCTTTTCAAGATAAGACTGACAGGGTAGGAAGTAGATTTGCAGTGACGGTGCTGTTGTGTCCCAGGAAGGATGAGGTGATGAGCTCCTGGGAAGGCAGAAGCAGGGTATGAAATATGGGGGCGTCTCCTGAAACACTGGAGTCTTGGTGGCCACTCTTGTCTGACGTGCTGCAGGAGCTGGAAGTTCAGAGTGATTTTCCTTGGCAATTTTCCTTTTTTCTCTTTCCTTTTACTGGTCCTTTTTCCTTTGTGGAAATCACAGTGCGATGTTTGCGCTTCATTCAGGAGGATGGGCAAAAGGATTCTTCATTTAACTGCTGCTGTGCTGGCACTGGATGTTTGGATTGACAAGGATTGAGCCTTGGAGACCATGCAAATACATTTGCAATGCCCAGCCTCTTATCGCCGACGATGTCAGGTTAATGACCTGCAGAGATCTGCACAAACACTGCAGGAAGATTTGCCAAAAATGTTGGCACATTTTTGTTGGCCCCACAACCATGTATTAAGATCATAGTTAAGGGCCAGTTTGTGGATACAAGCCACCATCCGTGTTGGGAACAGTGGGGATGAAGGACAAGGGAGGTGAGGTGTAACTCATGCAAGAGTTGCTGTGGAGACCGTTGGCTTCTGTGGCCAGAAAACCCTGGTGGGTCCCTGGAAAGGGACCAGGGATCTCACTCTGTCCCTGCTGAAAAGACAACATAGATACCTGCATGGTGCCAGCCCCTCTGGTGTGGCCTCTGACTTTTTGGCTAGTTTTGCAGGAAGAATATTTTCCACTTTTCTTCCAGGCACAGAAGAGCAAAGGAAAAGGTGAAATACAAGTGGGAGAAATACGATAGCCATAAAGCACGGCAGGACCTGCCACGCTGGGTGGTCACCCTGCATTACCTGAGACATCAAACTCTGCGGGGAGAAGAACAAGGCTGTCATTCCTTGTGAGTGGGAACAGCAAGACTGATCTTTAATCATTTTCCAGATGAAACATTCCACCTTATTTTAGGGAGTATTTAGCAGACAACACATAAGTAAAAAGGTGAATTTTAAATAAGTCAACAACTGAAAAAAATGCAGTTAATGAAAACAGACAGAATACAAGTACTTTAATTTTAAACCATGCTTTCTAGAATTCAAAGTATTTTGACAGATGGGACTCTCATTATATGGTAGTTCAGTCCTTCAAGTGAATAAAGGGCTCTCCACTTACATGTACAAAAATGTCCTTACGAGTTTCAGTTGTATTTATTAAAGAGTGTGGAAAATGTAGGCATTCATAGAATCATTAAGGTTGGAAAAGACATCTAAGATCATCAAGTCCAACTATCATGAATTCATAAATTAGATCCGGAGCACGTGAGTCAACTTATGCTCGTGTCTTTTCAAAACCCACAGTAGCATTTTTCTAATAGTAACTACAAATATTCTAGTTGGAGAAATTATTTGATATTTTATCTGAGATAAATTTTACCTGAGCTCTCAAGTGCTGCTCTGCAGCATTGGGTGGAGGTTGGAGCCTAAGGAGGACGTTGGGTTAACCCTGTGACAAGCTGGAGAGGAGCCCTGTGCTGCTACATCTCTGTGTGTGTGTGCAAGTCAACTTTTTTTCATATTTTAACATATATACATATCACAAATACATTCCTCTGATTTTTCCAGGTTTGAATAACAGCTTTTTTTTCCCCAGACAATGCAGTCTCCACATTTTCACCACTTTTCTGCCTTCATTTCAACGATCACTTTAGCGTGAATTACTCCCTTTACCTATTTCCTCTTGTGAACTTCTGGCCAAGATGAGTTTGAGATCCTTTCAGGAGATTCTGGTATTTAGAGAATTGGTGCTGAGAACTTTGTGAAAATCAGTTCCCTTTGCAATATGGATTATTAACATAAAGCTCAAGGCTCTGCAAAAACTATCCAGGAAAGGGAATCTAGGATATCCCCTTCCAGTTCGATTCAGCAACTCAGACCACTGAAAATCATAACAACAACTGCAAGAAAAAAGCGCTATTAAAATGTGTTTGGATGGCTAAAGTGTGTGTGTGTTTATGTATATATATATATATATAGTGTGTGTATATATATATATTTTATATATATATAAAATATCCTACTTATGTTGCTTATGGGAGGAGAGCTGTTTGCTTTGATATTAAGTTCGATTTAAAAGTTAGTATCTATTTAGTTTCATCCTGAACCTTCTCTGATGCTGCTGAAGGGTGTGCAAAGACATTCAGTAATTTCACTGGGCTTTGTAAGGAGCTTAAACCTGTCTGATTCACCTGTATCATCTATTGCATTCAGAAAATGTCATTTACCTATTTAGCAAGAGTCTTTATATAACTTTTTAAAATCTAAGTGCTAAAAAAGGAATCACTATTTTTTTTTTTTTAACTTGCAAATTGTCGGAAAGCTAAATGATTCACTTTTAGAATTTTATTGTTTTTTCTTAGTATATGAAACAGATAAATGCATCATTAGCTCATATTTGACCAGTGCTTGTTTTGGAACTACTTGTTTGGGGTTTTTTTTAGTAAATGTTGACAATTTTATTTCTTCAGGCTCCTCTAAAAGCTGCTTCATGTGTACTCATGTAAAGAACGCTCCTGCAAATGGCTGGCACAACTCTGCACTGATTAAAGAGGGAATTGAGACATTAGAGTAAAAGAAAACCATACCAGAGAATTATCTGTAAATAAAAGCACTTTTAGTACTGCGCTTAAACCGAGGAAGTGTTCATACATCTTGGAAAACAATCTCTGCACTCTTCTTATCGCACCACAAACTTCTTTCTTTGTATTATAATCAGAATTCTAATGTTTTTTGCATCTTGTCACCTGGCCTCTGGAGTTGAGAATGATATAAATGGTATAACACTGGTAAATGTCACGGATGCTGAGGAGATGTCAGCAGACCACAGCTGAGAGCTCTGGAATTCAAATCAAGAGAGACTGATCCTTATCTCGAATGATGTGCTGTGAGATTTCTCATCCCTTCCCAAACTTGCTCTGGCTCCAGCACACCAAGCTGAAGTTACAGTAGGATTTTCCTCTGCTGTAAAGACTGCAAAATCCCAGAAATTCCATCCGATCAGGATGAGAGTTTCTTATTTTAAGTAAAAAGAAAACCAAGAAGGCACTTTCTTCTGAGCTACAATTTTTATGAGTCGATATTTCTGAGTGTTGTTCCATCTACTACACATTAACCCCAGTCCAAGTGCACTGATGTGCTGTCCTGGTTTAAAAGTAGGTAGGAAACTGTATTACCAAACCAGTAAGTGCTATTTCAGGATTAAACCACTCGAATACCTCAGCTTACTACACAGGTTATGGTAAGATGCTCAACTAATGAATCATCACTGAGCAGTTGCATTTGCATAACGGAGGGACAATAAGGAACCTCACGGTAAAAACAGCCTCTAATTTATGAACAGGAGAGCAGATTCATTTTTTTTTTACAACATTTTTTTTTTCCATTTATGTTTTTATATGTCAATGTAAAAATGTTTCCATGGAGACTGTAAAGGTTTTTATTAAAAGGTCGATAATATACCTCCTACATAATAATTTAAGCAACTTGAGTGAAACCTTATGATCTTGTTTTTCGACATGTTCCAGTTGGCGTTTTTCCTCCATTGTAACCTCTGCCAGAAAAATGCAGTGAAACTGTAAAACCTGAGAATATGACATTGTAGCAGCACATATATATATAGATAGATATAAAAATATTAATGTTTGGAGGTAAAAAATACATTAGCACGATAAAAGTAAGTTGGCTTGGTGCCGCGGTTACGTAATACTTGGTGTTAACATGTAGCATGTACTGTATATGCTACACCAGCATATTTTGTGATATATAATCCAGTGTTTATCTATATTCAAATTAGAATCTATATTTTTACTCTGTTCCCTGGAGACATATTATTTGAACAATCTCAGTCACAAAAAATAAACATAAAGACTAAAGTTAAAATAACTCCTAAGGAATTTTTTTTCCCCAGTCCTGATTACGCTGCACTCTCTGCTGTCTTGCTAGAACTTTAATTATTATAACTGATCTGAACACAAAAGGGCCAGATTCTCACATGCAGAAAGTTGGCTGAGCTCCATGGAAATTGCCGGTGGAAGTATATTAACTTTCATCAGGAGCAAATCAGACACAGCTTCATATCCCTTCCTGTCCAATCTGGTTTGGTCCTTTGCATTTTTGCTGGTCCATGTCCAAATGCATTAGTCTGAATGAAACCCCAACCTCTGCTCTGGCAGGATTTTCTCTCTTCACCTTTTCTCTGATATCTCCTGATATTTGGGTCTCAAGTGAGAGGGAAGAAAAAAGGCTCAGATCCAGGGTTTGCATCATCGCTTCCTTTGGTTTATAGGCGCAATCGTAACGCAAGGAGAGTTGTCCAAGGAAGAGTCTGCTGGGTTGATGTACCCGAATGGTGCAACCTCTTCTCCATGGGAATATTTTCTGGGAGCAACAGCTGAGGACATCATCCAGCGAGCAGGATCTGGAGCCGCGGGAATGTGTGTGGCACCCTGCCATCGATAATCATAGAATCATAGAATCCCAGACTGGTTTGGGTTGGAAGGGACCTGAAAGCTCATCTAGTTCCAACCTCCCTGCCATCAGCAGAGACACCTTCCACTAGACCAGGTTGCTCAAAGCCTCATCCAACCTGGCCTTCAACACTTCCAGGGAGGTGGCATCCACAACTTCCTTGAGCAACCTGTTCCGGTGTCTGACCACCCTCACAGTGAAGAACTTCTTCCTAATATCTCATCTAAACCTCCCCTCTTCCAGTTTAAACCCATTTCCCCTTGTTTTGTCATTAACTGCCCTTATGAAAAGTCCCTCCCCAGCTTTCTTGTAGCCCCTTCAGGTACTGGGAGGCCGCTAGAAGGTCTCCCTGGAGCCTTCTCTTCTCCAGGCTGAACAGCCCCAACTCTCTCAGCCTGTCTTCATAGGAGAGGTGCTCCAGCCCTCGGATCATCCTGGTGGCCTCCTCTGGACTTGTTCTAGCTGCTCCAGGTCTCTCTTGTGATGGGGGCTCCAGAACTGGACATAGTATTCCAGGTGGGGCCTTACAAGAGAGGAGTAGAGGGGCAGAATAACATTTCCCTAAACATAACACTTCCCTAAACCACATCTAGTGTCATTCTGAGAATAAAACCACCACTTCACCTTCCTGAAAGGCAACTTTGCTAGCGTAGGAAAATTTCCAGCATTTGCATAACCTTAATCTTCTGGTGAACATTTGCAGATTCTACACTATTGCTTTCAGCAGCCAAGTAGCTAACACAAGTCCTTTGAACTGTGTGCTTTGTGATTAACCAGTAGTATCTGGGAATAATAATTGGTCATGGCCATCCATCCTACGGGGTTGATTAACTGGGAATAAGCTGCACATTTTTTTCTTTCTTTTTCTCTTTTTTTCTTTTTTTCTTACTTTTTTCCTTTTTTTTTTAACTGTAAAGCTTTTCTAGGGTAATTCCACCATTCATTAGGATGGAGAAATTGGCTCCAAACCAAGTACTTCTGCCAAAGCCATTATTTCCATCATCACACTCTACATCAGTCTGCAGTGCAGCCTTGTGAGAAGACAATGTTCTGTCCCCTTGTGGTTCTTAAGTTATGGGTAAGGAGCTTACATACATTAAAAGGAGGGTCTTCACTTAGTCTCTTAATCTTTATGAGCTCTAATAATAGTCAACTCCATTTCCAAAATTTAGAAACACTTGCTTTCAACATAGAAGGGTTGCACATGTTAGAAGTCTCAATTCAATGAGATTAGAAGCTACATGTTGGTTTTTTTTTCCAAATGCCTACAGATTTATATTTTTTTTTAAAAAAAAGGTCTCTGTAGCTTTAATGCATACGCATCTCCTCCTATACTTACATTCTCTATCTTTAAGAGGATAATTGCTGAATTGAAATTTGAGAGTGTTATCTTAATAACCAATTACTCAAATAACTTTGAAATTGGCTTAAATTGGCTCGTCATGCTACATTTACCTGAATCTTTTTATGGGAAAGTTAGGAACAAAAAAAAAAAAAAAAAAAAAAAAAAAAAAAAAAAAAAAACTAAATTACTTGAATTTTTTAATGGAAAAGTAAAAAAAAAAAAAAAAAAAAAAAAAAAAAAAAAAAAAAGGAAAAAAAAATCTTGGCAGCCTGATTTGTTTAGCATCACTGGAGGTTCCTGTTTGCAGCAGGGAGAGTGGCCCAACGTAACCCCAGCGTGGACCCCCTGCCTGCCCATCTCCGGTGAGGTAGAGGCACTCGGTGGGAGGCCGGGGCAACCGGAGCTGGGGTCACCAGCCACTGCTCCTTGAGGACTTGCCCAAGCAACACCAGCTGACTTCCAACTCTGGTCTGCAGCAGGGAGGGATTCGGGGATGGGAGGATGGTTGCTGGCTGGAGAAATCTGCCAACTCTTCACAATGCTTTTGTAGCTGACGAGCCAAAAATACGTAGAGGAGGAAATGGAGATACCTGAGAGCTCAGCTCATAATGCTCATTGAACCTACTGAAAATCAAGATAATCTTTTTTAAAGACTTTATATCTCCAGTAAGGTGGTTGGCCCAGGTATTGCTGGCTATATGGTTATGAAGTGGGATGGTAGATGTTACCTGCATTACGCACTCATATTCCTTCACTGTTTCTTGATATAAAATAGATGGGAGACTGGTAAAACTTCAGCAAAACTGAATGCCTTTAGTTAGTGTTATTCAGACAATTGCATTTCACAAACCTTTCATAGTAGATCTGCAGAGAAGTCACTTACTCTGTGAGCAGGATCTCCAGGTGACACTGACTTTCCAAACTGGTCCCTACGTTTCATAGTTCAAAACTTGACATCCACCACTTCAGATTCATCATTTTATTCTGGAACACCTGAGTGTTTTACTCCCCAATTGGAAGCACTGAATAGAAGATTATATTGCTTAATATCCAACCTAGCGGGCATTGCTGGTTGTTAATGGATCATGTTGTCCGTGACCTGGCTGCCATGAGTTGGAGCCATGTCTGGAACTTGATGGATCTACCGACAAAGCAAAAAAACCTTCTGAATCCTCTTTTGTTTTGTTACCCTACCAAATTTCATACAAAGAAGGTCCACACGGAGGATCTGTGAGAGAACCAAAATTTGCAAAAGGGAGGTTGATTTAGGAGGAGTCAGAATTAAAAATAAAGTGCTACATGTTGCTCTCACTCAAAGACAAGTGGGGACTTAATCCAGAAACCAGAAGAGGATGGTTTCTCACATTGAAAGGAACCCACTGGACCTCCTGAATGCCTGGTGCCTTTTGTCCTCTGCACTACTCACATGTAGTGCTATGAAACAGTACAGGCCTTGAGGTTTTGGCATTCTCCTTGATTTTTTAAATTATTTTTTTTATGACACTCTTCCTATTTAGAATATTTTTCTTCTCCATGTTACCTGCATTACATTAAATTGAGCAGTTTTTTGGTTTTTGTTTTTTGTTTTTTTTTTTTCAGTTAGATTATTCTGAATATTTGACCTTTGGATAATCCTAAAGTGCAAAACCATTTCCCTGCAGTGTTAGTTTCACTGAGCATCTCAAAACAGTTCAAAATCAGTGCGAAGTTTGAGCTCTCACGGTAATAAGGTCTCATTTTTCTGAATGCTGTAAGCAATAGGGAGGAAGAGAGAACAACTCTGAATAGCCTTAATCCTGCTCTTAGTCAATTCAAATATATTTTTCCTCCAACTAAACAAGTAGTTTAAGGCTATTCCTAGTCCAGTCTTCTCAGCAGGATATCCAGTTTATCTTTCAATGCCTAAGAATACCCAGGGATACAACTAGATCTTTAATTGCTCTTTTTCCAAAGGGTTATCTGTTCTTATCAACAGACCCAAATTCTGTCAGGTTAAGTAAAATGCCCAAAGCAAGAGTTTGATGATCCAAAGAGCATTGTTTTTCTTTGATTCTCAACCTGTGTGAGTTTAACAACAGAAATATGTCTCCTAGCCTTTTTTTTTTCCCCAACATTTTTTTTAAATCCTTTCCTTCAGATCTTCTAGAATTATCACCACATTAAAGAAACTTTTCAAACTCATTCCAGTGCCAGTTTACAATTCAGTTTTCTATTACAGCTGTATGTAGTAGTAATATGAGCTCTGCCTCACTTCTTTTTCAAAGCTTAATCCTAACTTTAATATTAGACTCAGTCTAAAACAAATCAAATCTTCTCACCCACAAATAATGACTCAACTTCAGCTGATTTTCATGCTACTTCAGCTCTTTAGGTCCAAGAAGATAAATTATGAGTTTCACCTTCTTGTTCCAGACCCTACTCATCATTTTCCTCTTAGCTTTAGTCATTGTAAGTACATCTACTTCAAAAGTAAGTTTTCACATTGACAAAATGTAAATACATATCTTGCCATGTAAAGAAGATCTAGGAATAAGGTGAACTAAATGTCCCGAAGTCCAGCCACAAACTAAGTGAGCCAATCTCCTACCATTTTGATCCCTAACCCCAGCCTTATCTGAAGAAGGTACACTGAATTTTCACTCAAAATTAAGCATGACACCCATATTTGGTGCTCATGGTCCTTAGCCAACAAATGTACATTTACAGGATTCAACAAGAAAATGGGGTGTTCAACCTATGGCTGTTCCAAGACCTCACCTTTTCTTTTCCTTGTTCTTCTGGACCCACCTTCACTTTCTGCAGCCATCTGACCCTCAGCTGGCCCCTTGGCCACTCTTTACTCTTGCCATTGTATTTGCCTATGTTACTTTCTCAGAAGACACTGGAAATGAGGCTGGGTTTTTGAGAGGGAGGTATTTTTGGTTTTGCAAGGCACACTTCTCACATGATTTTTTGAAGCACCAAATGGTTTAGGGATTGAGAAAAAATTCAATGGAATGCATTTTTTTCCGAATACTTTTTAATTTTATTTTTTTTTAATAGAAAGCAGGCTTTGTATAGTACCTGTAATTGAAGAGGAGAAACCTGAGATTTCTGCAGGCATTTAAGGACATATGTATGGGATTTAGGTGAGTATAGATTCAAGTGCTCAAATGATAAATGAAATACCAGCCACACAGTATGATTTATTTCTGTCCATAGAGGAACAACCGTATTTTGTTCTAATCTGCTTTGAGTTTGAGACCCTGATCCTGTAGCTACACCTGTGTCAGGTCTTAGAGAGATATGAAGCTTCAGTGATGTGGCCAGTGGAGGACAAATCTCCTCTTGTAGCTCCTGTCCTAGATTGGGCATGGTCAGGTAAATCCCACTCTGGAGGAGGAGCCCTCTCAACTTCAAGCAGACAGCACATTCATAGCAGCTCATCAGGTCTCATCATCTGTAACATGAGGAGCTAAATTTCTGTTGGAAACACTGAATTTAATAATGGCATACAGAACTTCAGAATGACCCATGTGTTTTTAGAAATTCACGTATAACCAGGAACATAACATAATAAAAGATGAAATCATGAACGTTTCCAAGGAAATTCATCAGCTACTGGCTACACAAATACCTTCCAGCCCTCTGGGAAGAAATGTTCATGCAAGCCAGGTGGACATGGGTCAGACACCAACTATCTACCACATTTCATGCAGTTGCATCTTTTTGTCCAGTCTGTTTGATAACAGTGAGAGAAACGACTACTTGTCATCATCAACCAAGATCTCCTCTCTCAGCTGGCCTTGTTCAGCCCTCAAAGTCCTCCTCCGCTGCTCACTGAAACTATGGAATTGCAGCAGCAGCCCGTGTACAACTTTTACTTTAGATACAGGTTAAAAAAACCTCCCAAGCCTTGATCAAAACTGCAGCATACAATAACATCCATTAATCCCCCTTGCACATCAAAAATATTTGTTGGCAAAAATATGCAGAATACTGCACCGTTCCTAACCTGCCTGAATTTTTACCCCAGGGACTGCCAGCCAGGACGGGTGCCTCCAGACCTGTTTCTCCATGAGATAGGTGTCTCCTCCAGCCAAGGCCCTGAGGACACGATTATGGTGCAGTTTCAGTTAAATAAAATTGATAAATTCTCTTGTCCACATAAAAGAAGTCCATACCCCATTTAGCAGTGCAATTTGCCTACCTACCGTCACTAACATAAATCTCCTTTATTAACTGACTAATTTTCCTTCCTTCTCTCTTTTTCCTTCAGTCATACTTTCTTTAACTCTCCTTATATTAAACATAAAGTACAAACCACAAAACCCCACTTCATTCTTTCTCCTCTCTCTAGAAGTAGAAACAATGGTCTTTCATGAGAACCAGGGCATTTTTCAAAGAGGTTTTTTTTTCTCCTTACTCAACCATCCACTGGACTTTGCTGCTGCCAGGTGTGGGGCTGGTCCTCAATACCATGAGAAAGATTTGCTCTTGCAATATTTCCGATCCAATTAGAAGCAGGAAATACTGGAAATCTTACCAAAAAAAAAGTTGTTCCTCAAAGATTTTCCATTCCAGCTTTCCAGACCCAAGAGACTCTGGGGGTTGAGGTTGGATAACCATCTGAAGCACTGGGCTCTTGTTCAAGCTCCAGCCACCTCTGTGCCCATCGTGGCTTGGCCACCTCCACCCCAGCTGCCTCCACTCTTGCCACCTGCCTTCCAGTGCCTCAGCGGGTGTAAATTAGACCTCCTGCATGGCTGTGTAAAGAGAAGTAAAGGGTTAAAAGAAACCTTATAAGCCTGCCTGGAAGAAGTACAAGGCATACACATCTTATGTAAATGTGCAATAAAAATGAGGAAAGGAAAAAAAAATAATAACTTGAAGATGAGGGTGCTGTTTTTATTCCCAGTGTGGGCTAATAATTAGGGTGAGAATGTCATGCAATGAATTTAAAACATCTCGTATTTGCTGTAGCCTTTGTTACTGTTTTTACCTCCTATTGGATTAACTTCCCTTCTAACCAATACAATATTTTTCAGCAATAAAGCATTCACTCAATATTCCTTTTCATAAAACCCTCCATGGCTGTAAGAAAACATAATTGGATGTGCACTATACAGCTTGAGCTTCATAAACATTAAGTCCAACAACATGTTATAAATAATAGTGATACAGAAGATTAGCTCTATTAACCTCCTAACTGAGCTGGAAGCATTAGCCTCTTCCAGAAGAACTACTGCTTCGCAATGCTATGTGCAAAACTCTTCATGTCTGCCTTTAATTTCCACCGTCTCTACCATTCCCACATCTGCCTTACAGACCTTCCATGTTTCTGGTCCCTGCTAGGTCAAAATGCACAGTGGCAGATTGGCATATTGAGCTATTAATACGTTGCTCTATGCGTTACAGATGTTGCATAAATGAATGGCGCTCTATCACTGTTCCTTGACACGGGGGCCCCTGGGGGTGGGAGGCTGAGACCCAGATCTGTCTACAACCTGCCTACTCTGGCAAAAAAAAAGAAGAAAAAAAAAGAGAAAGCAATGAAAAAAAAAAAAAAAAGGAGAGAGAGAGAGAGTTGCCCCTTATTGCAGAATCACATTCCAGCTTGCAGAGTCAATTTTTCAGATGTTCTTGCTTTCCTGTTCCTTGTTCCTTCACTCAGACCTCATCTGGCCACGGTGAAAAATGATGTGACGCAGTTTTTTATTCTGCACTTGACACCCTTGTGGAAGGCAACGTGGCTCATTGATTCCAAACTCCTCAAAGGTCAAGGCACTAGGAACAAAGATTTTTTGGAAGCAGCCCAGGAAAAACTTTAAACTTGGACCCTTGTATACCCAGAAAAACAGAACTGTTAATTGTTACCCCTTCTGTCGCTATTAAGCCTCGTATGAACACTGAACATATGTTCCATGATCATGTACTTTTATATTAAAATGTTATTGAGTCACCAGGTGAAACGTGTATTAAGTGCACAGCTGAAAATAGACAGTAGGTTTAAATTTTGACAGCAAACAGCTGTAGGATTTCTAAAACTTAATTCAAATAATGTAATCAATAGGTTATGCTACAGTTTCAAGTTTCCCCAAACAAATTTATATGAAAAAGGATATTAATTTATTCGAGATTAGTTCGGCTAAAAGATAGATTTTTCTCTGTCACTTCTAAAACATGGATAAAAGAGGAATTTGAGATGTTTTAAGAAGAACAAAACGTCTTTTTTGGTTTAGTACACCACAAAATTATGTGCTTTTTTTTTTTCCCTCCACTCTCTCTCTTTCTCCAGTGTAGATTAGTAATGATTACTCACTCCACTGTTTACTCATTCTGCAGCTGTACAGGTTTTGAAATGCTAATATGTGAATTATGTTCTCATTTTTATCATAAAATTGGAGAATGGGTCATATCCAAACAAAATACTGTGTAAGGAGAGAACCTGATTTTTTTTTTCAGAAACATGTAAAACATGTCACAGAACAACATAATCTACTGTGGAATAAAGCCACAAAAAGTAAACATGAAAGTTTGCATTCAAGTCATCATCTCGGTCCTTCCAGCTGCCATCCAGGCCATCGTCCACTCATGGGTATTCAGTCACTTGTAGGGCAAATGCCCATCTCTTTGTGGCCACTAGGCTGCAGATGCCATCCCAGCCCTTGTGCAGGGTGGTGAGTGGGTCTTATGGTCCTTTCCATGGTCAGGAAACTCAGCAGGGGAAGGGGGGGTCCCAATCACAGGGGATTAGAATCATAGAATCATAGAATGGTTT
>NW_010293002.1:0-14699 GCF_000700745.2 Antrostomus carolinensis | reverse complement strand
GGCGGGAGAGCTGAGGGGCGCGGGGCCGCACCGAGGCCAGGCCGCTCAGGGCCACAGCAAACCGGCTTCCAAACCGTCAGACACATCAGTTACTGAATGTTAACTTATTTAAAACGAGGGCAGAAAACATTCCAAAACATTACAACAAAGAAGAGCTGCTCACGCATTAACTAACAGTGAGCTAGTGGCAAATTTCAAGTAATAACCACAATTCTGTACAGAAACTCCTTAAGCACAATCTCCAAACAAACAGGGAGTAGTCTACATAGAAACACTGCTCCCTCCGAGACACACAGCTCCATCCTTTCATTTAAGCCAAAAAGAAACAGGAATTTAAAGGGTGCTGACACACAAGGTTCCCAATGCTGTATTTCCAAACTATAACTTAACTCTCAAATATTCACATTTTAGAACAAAGAGAACAGTAGTCAAGCTGTTTGTACAAGAATAAAACACAAGTAATAATGCCTTAACACATTTTCAAAACCAAAAATGCTGTGCCCGGGCCATGGCTTTCCCTGTGACAGACACACCGCTGGGTGACTGGATGGACGGTTGTCTCTTCCTACTCCCCCTCTGCCATCAGCTTGTTTGCTCTGAACCATTGTGTGAAGTTACCCAGTGTTCAACGGCACTTGCTATTTCAGAGAAAAATAAATATCAAAGTCTCCTCTCTAAAAATATTTAGAAAATCGATTTCAAACCCATGTCATATTTTCTTCTCCTATGTGCTACTTCAGAATACTGACATATGTCTCTTTTGCTTTGGTTTTAAAAGAGGAGTTGGAAACATGTGAAACCACGAGTTTCCCCTCCCTCCTGATTCTTAAAGCCTAACTTTTAAAACCACTCCAAAGTTCCAAACAGAGTTTCCGTTCTGATCACATTTTAACCAAAACCCCTGGAGGGGGTGGGAGGGGAAAAAGGGACTTAAACCCAAACAAGCCTGAAATTTTAGCAGCAATGAAGTGTCCTACCATAGAGATTTGGGACAGGTCTAACAGTACAAATTAGCTAAATTTCCAGTCTTGGAAACTTTAAGGCTCAGTAGCATAATCAAGACTAAGACCATAAGTGTCCATTGCATAGACCACAGTGCTAGGGTGCCAGTCAGCTGCTCAGTTTGTAGGTGCTGCAGATGCTTCTACTTTTTATTTAGTGGTTCTGGCAGTTTGAGGAAGTCAAGTTCTTCTGGCTTTTCGTGGTATTCAAGGATGCCTCTGAGCTTCTGTTATCTTTCTGATTAGGAACAGCTTGTCACGACTCTCCTGAAAAGACAGAATAAAAAGTACTCTGCTCCAGATGAACAGAAGTAGTACAAGTTATCTACGAACAGCTCGTTTCTTTATCAGAAATAAACAGGTGCACTCACCCCAGTGTACTCTAATTAGTGGCTCCCAGCACACTCTCAACTGCCTGAACAATTTAAAGTTTACAATAGCCTTGACTTCATTTATCTTGTGTCAGATCACATATTAACAGTTCTCTATGGAGCCTAGTAAAAACATCTCACACACCTAACAACTTAAAACTGTACTTCCAAGAAGCATAACATTGAACAAACAAAAATAAAAAGCACACAAGGATTTTCAGAATTCTTAAATGATTTGGGAACCCTTGAAAAAGCAGTAAGGATTTTGCTCCTGAATTCCTTACTCTTCAAAAATCTCTCCACAGCACAGTGTTTTTCTAAGGACAGGTTGTTAAATGTCGGATCTAAAAGAAGCACCCCAAGAAAGTGAGACATCTTACTAGTGAGACTGGGTTCTGACTATTGACAGACCAGGGTATACAAATGCTATCAAACACAACAGCAGCTTTTGATGGCCACAAAGAAGCACGTCTGCACTGGCACTGTTCTGCAAAGGACTAGTTAGTGGTGACTTGCTCCACTTTGAGTACCTGTTGCAAACAGTGCTGGGACCTGCGCTCAGGAACAAGACCAGACATGCTGCGGTAAAAACACAGGCCTGGAGGGAAGGGCAGGGAGTTGGGTGTCTGTTTGTGAGAGTGGAGAATGAAATAGAGGTGGGGGTTGTGTAAGATGTTGGAAGAGACAGGAAGCACAAGATTCAGGTTCTTGTTTGTCAGAAAAAAACATGCAGATGGGTGGATTTAAGCAAGACAACAGACGAAGAACAGGGACATTGCTTCTCAGAGGCATATCCCACGCATGTCTGTTGTCTGATATAACCAGACCTTGCTGCAGTTGCAGCTGATACCCAGGAAAACCAACTAGATTGAGAAATACTATAGTGCTTTGGTTATTTTTCCTGTGTAATTTGAAAACATTCTTCATTGCCTGTGTAAACACCAAGTAACCAGAAGACTATGAAAACCGTTGTTCCTCTGCACGCCCTATTACTGGCACAACAAAGAAAACTTCAGGGGTACAGAAAAGTGGGTCAAATCTTACCAAAACCAGTTGTTCCCTCAGCTGCTCAACCACTCGTTTGTGTGCTCCAGCCAAGGCAATAAAATAGAACATAACAAGGCTGCAAATAACAAATCAACATTATATATTAGCGTAATGCAAAAAGGAATTAGTCAGAAAAAGGCTGTTATGGGCTAGAGGAGTTGCCAGTTTGTGCATTTGCTTCAGATGAGAAGCTGCTGGAGAAAAACACAATTAAAAAAACCCCCAATAGACAGCTCGGGTATCCTGGGCGTAGCTCTGCTCACAAGCATCTGCTGAGATACCTGTGCTGAAAGCAGGCAGGGATAGAGTGCCAGGAGACATAGCAGCACGGCCACTTTCAGATGTTACAGGTTATGTTATGACAGCTCTCTCTAGACTGCCAGCTCCTGCCCTGCTCCAAGTGTATGTATGAGGGGGTTGCTCCTCAGAAATTAAGTTTAATGAGGTTTCACTGGAGCAACTCTTTGCTCCTTTGGGGTTCCTTTCCTTGTAGCACATATTCCAGATGTAATCTGTGACCCAGATTATCCACAGTGCATTCAGTGATGAAGAGCAGTAGTGTCGTGGTTTAACCCCAGCCAGCAACTAACTCCACTCCAGCCAAAACCAGCACAAGTAGCAAGAACTAGAGTGGGACAGAAAGGAAATGAACAATGCAGCTGCATGACTGACTTCAGATCTCCACAGTACTCACCAAATGACCATAAAAAAAGGCACTGCAAAGGCTTCTGATGCTATGCCATAAAGGACCTGCTGCAGACCTGTTGGCAAGCCACTTATTGTATCTGGAACGACTGCCCATGAAGTGTTAAAACTCCTGAATGGACCACATGCCTTGGAGGAGGGAATACTGACAAAGAAGCAGAACAGAAAGGAGATGCTACACCAAAATGTAAAGATAAAATAACTCAACACAAGCCCGGCACCATTTTGTTGATAGGGTTAAAGTGTCCTTTGTCTTTAAAACTGTAACTTTTGTTTCCAGGAACTAAATTATAAATTGACTTATTGTATACTACATATTTTATTCCAATCTGCCATTCAGAATGCTTGTCTGTTCTTAGGGAACTGACAATCTTAGAACAAATATCAACTTCATAAAAGTTAAATTGCCACTTACTGTGCAATGCTGATTCCCAAAGGAATAAAAGCCAAGACGAGCCCAATCAACAGCACCACCAAGAAGAAAAAATTGGAACTCGAGGCTCTGATAGGCCTAGCTGCAGGTTTACGTGTGTGTATCAAACTGATCTGAAGAGGGAAAGTGAGCAAGACTGTTACCAGTACATCGACATACAAATGTCCAAGGATACTTTCCCCACCAAGTGAATTTTCCATTCTCAAATATTCCGTCAGCTACCATACAACCATCCTTCATGGACTGAAAAGGGCTGAGACAAGAATGCTTTACATTTTAGTATAAGTCAATGTCTCCTACTTTGAGTAAGAATTTGATCCAGAGGGCCTCACACATTTGCACAGAGTCAACTGACACTGTAACTTGGTGTATGATCCACAGCACAGCCTTTTGCTTTGATCTGCCGCATCTTCACTGGATACATGCCCTCTTGTAAGAACTCAAATATCAATAAGAATTTGATGCACAGAAGGAGCTGTGGTCAAAGAGCAAAACTTCTGATATGCAGAATTCACACCTTGAACATCCAATCCCGCTTGGATTTTCCATTTTGCTTCCAACTTTTTAGTAGCTTGGCAAAATTTTGTCCAATTTTAATTATGTTATTGCATAATTATTGCATAAAAGTGTTCTAAACTAGCTTTTTTACATAAAAAGATTTTATTTAAAAAAACCCAAACAACTGAAGAGGTAGTTATTAAAATGTTGGTTTGCTCGATTTCAAAGTAAAATTCTACCTTTTCTTAAAAGCAAAAATCCTACAGAAAATGGAATTACCTCATTTCCAGTACACCGCATCCTTGGGTGTTTTTAGGGTTTTTGTTTTGTTTTAAATCAACTGCATACCTATATTACAAAAACCACAGAGATGTATTCCATTTGGTTTGTTTACCACACACCTTCATTACCTTTTTAATGTAAAAGATGATGAAGTATTTTACAGTTGCTATTGCAGGGAGAAGTGGTGAAAAAAAGGTTCCAATCCAGCAGATAGTCTGCCCATAAATCATTTCCAGGACATTGTCAGAAATTCCAAATTCCTGCAATCCACACCACTGAATTGGTTTGCAAGAGCAATGAGTAACTAACAGCCTAAAACAATAAAATATTATTAGTTCTAAATTGAAGTTCTAGAGCTTAGCTGAATTCTAACACATTTGGAACACACAGATATTTAGCATTTAAGCATTAGACAACGTAGAAGAAAAATGTCTGAAGACTCAAATATAAAAACTACACAACCATCTGAACAGCAAACAAGTGCTCAAACCACCAGAAATATATTTATGTTTTATTTTAAAACTGGTAATCCATTTAAAAATATGGGGAATCAAGAACAGAAAAAAGAAAATGTGTTTCAAATGTCACTTGCAAAAATATGCTCAAAAGGCAGAGATACTTACTTTCTAGGAAAGTCCACAAACAGGGTCACACCAAGAATTATAATAAAATCAAATATCGTCAGTTTATACATTTCTTGCCCAACTTCAGATTCCCAGCACTATAAAAACAAGTCAGGAAAAACAAGAGTAGGAGTCTAAATAACATGTGAAAAAGAAATCTGTCAATCCCTAAAGCAACAAATGTGTCTGTCAGTTAACACTATAAAGTTCAAATTGTATTAACTCCCATTTCTAAAATATTTAAGTATTTCAGAGCTTCCAGGCCAAGCTTTTTGTTTGGGGTTGTTTTTTTTTTTTTGACAAAAGACCATTTGTCCTATTGGAGCAAAAGGCAGTAACACAAATTGTCTCCAAAACAGAGCTACCTCAAGCGATCCTCATGGTAGTCAGAAAGTCTATGCTAAACGATAATCTGCCACTGGACTAATTCTAGTCAGTTTCAGACAAACAAAAGATATACGAAGAACTGCATTGGTTTGCACTGAGCAGTAAGAATCAGCACCGAGTATAACATAAAGGGCAACCCCAGGTCTGATTCTGAATACCTCTAGACAAGCAAGTCTCATGGAAAACAAATCTCTATTCCCAAGTTCAGGTGATTAAAGACCAAGATAAACCTGCTTACAGGATAGAGTTCGTAATTGTATCCACAGGCCTTACACTTGTCAGTGGCACAGTAGGAGATGTGACTCCACAGCGAGAACAAGAGAACACCGATGTTGGCCAACCGCACAAAGACACACCTGGAAGAAAGGTAAAACTCAATTCCAAACCTGCAAAAAACCCCCATTCTGACACCTGGCTCAACCAGCACAGGAGTTCAAGGAAGGCTTGAAACACAAAAGGGTCATACAGAGCTTTAATGGAACAGCCAGCTAGATAATAAACACATTTCTTTCCTGAGTAGTAAGTTAAATTGATTTTCACCTTCCCTGCTTTAGGCTACAGTCCCTTGTTTCTTTCTCAGTATTGTTCCTACATCGGTCATTTTAGTTGCAGATCTTGTCGCTGCAATGGGCTGCAATTCTCTCAAGTACAGTTTGAGAGGCCAGGTGACGACTCTGTGCAGCATTTCCCTCTCAGGTGGCTTCAGCCTTTCAGAGGCACTCAGCCAAATCAGAAATACCAAGCACAGGGGCTTGACAGAGTTCAGATGCTTCAACCCAGATCTCACTGCCTTAAGCTGCAAAACACTAGTTCTTTGTGCTCTCACATTAACATATATTTTATCCCAAAACTTTTAACTTCTGCTTTGAGCAAAACTGTGCTTCAGTCACTGCTGCACACACACATTTACTCATTCAAGGAACTGTTGCATGCAAAGCAGTGTAAATCCACAGCTCTGCAGCCGAACTTCTCTACTGACTATTCAGGTTGTTGAAGATGTCCAGATCACACAGCTGAGAGAAAAAACTTGGACACTGAATGACTGCACCGTACTGTCATTAAAACAGGAGATTGTTTCCAGATTTAAAATTAAAGCTTCCAACTAAACATAAATCAAGCAACGCCTGCTTGGCTTTCAGAGCCCAGGCCCTCCAGTGCAGAGTCCAACCTCTCTCCTTCTTGAGATTTCAATGTTTACAATATTTAAAATCTACCAAGAACAAGTTGCTGAAACATCCAAGGCCACAATAAAAATGTCTTTACCTCATGAGTGTCAGCCTGATTTCAAAGGCTGGTGAATAATCTTCAAATCCTATCAGAAAAGAGAAGATCTGAGGAGCAATGAAGTTGGCCAATGTGATCACTATGGAAGGCAAATACTGCACTACGAGATTAGCCTGGAAGTTTGTATTGCCGACATCCTGTACAAGAAGAGATGAGACAAAGATTACACTCAGAGAAACACACCTTCCTGACATCGTGCTCTCTCCAGCTACCCACCAGCCTCTCTTGTCCAGGACTCAGGTAGCATCTTTTACTCTGTCTTCATCCTCCACCTGTATTTGGAACTACAAGCCTGACCACTGCTATCCATCTACGCAGTTTGCTGCTACACACCCTTGCTTTCTCCTGCTCCCTTCACCAGTAAGTCGCTCCACCTCCAGGTATGAGCATTTTAGCACTTCCCCAAAGCTTCTGTTTGAAGAGGCTCATCTTACCAAGGCTTATGTCTGACTATGTTGTCTAACCCAGCACTAAGGCTACCAGCTTCTAAACCCACGTCAAAATGCAGACGCTTTTCAAATTATTCTCACCAGTGCTGAGCAGCTCCCTTGACTTTCCTACCATCTTAACAAGCTCCTCTACCTACTCATTTAGGCAAGGTCAAGATATCAACCCTTATACATAAAGCCCACAGTAAGTGAAGCTGGTTTTCAGGTTGTTCAGTGTTGTGCTATCCTCTTTCTCTGCCCTCAAATAATACCTCTGACACAAACACTTCTTTAGTCCCCATTTCCTGCTTCTCTCTCTGCAATCCTGTCAGTTTGGAGAAGTTAAGAGTTCGGTCCACCACGAGTACAAGTTTCCTTATACACAGCCAGTGCCCATAATATCATCAATGAACAGAGCGGGGTGAAAAAGTGTGGTCCCCATTCATATCAGGTTAATCCAACCTGGGGTCCTACAGATAAGTCAACTACTGTTGTGAAACTGTTGTCTGCTCTTTTTATTCTGCTTCTGAATCTCTCTTCCCATCTGCTTGTCCTGTCAGAGGTGAACAACCACACCCAACCTGATTCTTTCCACTACTGACGCAAAAATCTTTTCTTCTGCAAAGTGCTTGGTGTTCAAAGCCTTCCTGTTTCCCCACAGAGCTGTAACTCAAGCCACAATACAGATCATAATCTTTACTCTCCCCTTTCCTTACTGTTCATTTTTGCAGTTCAGCAGTGAACCAGATCAAGAAACTGATCACAATGAAATTTGTTTTAACCAGTTCAGTTCCCTCAGTCTGTTCACTGCACAGACACACAAGCACTTGTACTAGCAGATCACAGTGAGGTGAGAACAGTTACACGGAAAGGAAAGGAAAAGCTGTTTTCCTTGTCAGCTGCATTAGCTCCAAGGCACACGACACTGAAGCCTCCACATCAAAGGAGACATCACTGGGGTTTTTAGCACATGGTGCTCAATCTTTCTTACTCTTCTCCTGCTAAAAAAATTCTAAGTCTGCAGAAAGCATTTTCAGATCCCTTGCATGAAAGGTGCTATATTAAGATACTTGTCTCTTTCACAATAGTTCCTCTTGCTGTAATCATCAGCCCCAATTGACTCTGTCCTAATGTCATGTCTGATACTTACACTGGAGTTTTCTTGAGAGAAGACAGTTGCTCTATAAATAGAGTAAAAACATCCTGATAAAACTGCAATGACAATTATATTTATAAATATTCTCAGAGAGTAGATGCGTAGCTTTTCCTTCATGGTCCTGTCAGCTATTTTTCGCTTCAGCCTTTCTTCTTCCAAGTCTGTCTACAAACAAAAGAAAAAGGATGCGTTGCTTTCCGGTGCAGCATACAACAACTGACACTGTGTCTTCTACCTCTGGGATGTGCAAATCCACAGCCTGTTCTAGTAGGGTCACTCCACCACCTGCCCAAGTACGCTGAACACTGACACAAACAGGTCAGTCTCCTCAGGTTGATGGCCCTATAGCCAAAGGCAAGTGTCTCCAATCCTTTTATCTCTACTGTATCAGTAACACATCTCCTTAAGGACAGAAAGACAACTTGCCTCTTTATTGTGAGAGACTGATCCCAGATAGCTCAGTACTAAACTCTGAAATGTGTAAATCAGCCTACTCAGCTCCTTACTTCTCCAGGTAAGTAACCAGTCTTCACCACTATGGCTCAAACTTCCTTCTTCTACTCTTTGTGAAGGAAAATTGGGGGATGGCACAGAGAGAAAGAAGTTTGGTCTTGAGCAGCTTGTCACGAAAACTTGATAGATTTCAGCTTAGCTGATGTGAAAATACAGTATCGCCTGCCCAGTTTAACCTGGGCAAACCCCCAGGTGTTTCCTGAGGACTTACTTCCATCAAACAGTAATATTAAGGGGTAAGTTCTCCTAAGGTGCGAGTTCTAGAGGCAAAAGTGTGGTAAGTGACGGAAGCTCTGGTTACACGACGAAAAAAGAAGGCTGTGAACTTTACTAGAGCAGAAAAGAACTCACTGTAATTTATGAAATCTGTAATTACTGCTTTGTGGTTTGAAGTGGAAGTATCTTTTCAAAGGTAATTGTTTCACTACACAAATCTCTGCTTCCAGGGTACAGACAGTAAAAAGAAGGTACTGGTTTCACCACAAAAGCTTTTCACTCTCTTTTCAGAGAGCTTTATTATTTGGGAAATCTATTAGCTGCATCAGCATTTTGTATGTGCATGTGTATCAAAGACACCTAGTGAAAAACTTTCAGTATCTTCTTACTGCAGGTACCATCTGACTTTTATTCATCCCCAAACTACTGCCTACTACATTGCAATTTATAACCCAAAATACTCAAACTGATTCCTGACAGTACAAGGGTTTTGCCTGCAGCTGGGATAGCTTTTCCTGTTGGATTATGTAGAAACCAACACAGGAAGCAGGACCGGAGTGAGGAAGAGGCAGATAAGACAAGCAGCTAACAGGTTAGCTTCAGTCCCCAGAGGATGGGGGAAGGGCTGTCAACCTCAGTGCCAATCCTTCTCACGTTGCACCACAATTCTAGCTAGCTAGAAAGCATGCAAGAGGATGTGGGTTGCCCTGCCCCCAGTATAAACTACGTCAATCCTTCTAATCCTTATTCCATTATCTGTAAAATTACACACTTTCTTTTTTAGCCACCTAAGCTATATGATACTGTAATCATAGAAAAATTAAAGTTACTCACCTGGAGCTCGTATTGCAAGCTGCGATGTTTTAGCTGTGCTGCATTTGGATCTGTAATGCAGAAGTCCCAGCCTGCAAAAACTTTGTTACAGTAACTCTGAAATTGATCTTCATCATGCACCAAGTTCTGCTTAAATCCTTCCACAGACCTAGAGAAAAATGCAACTTTATTACATTCATGAAAAGACTTATTTTATCCACAGAAAAAGAAACAAAAAAAAAAACAACCCACACCTCAAGCAACCTGGCTCATCAAAGACTAAATGACACCCCTATGAGCAAACAGCCACATGTGCTTTACATCAGCAAGTCTCTGGGAAGCTTTCAGTGTGAAGTTCTGCAGCAACCAAAGTCAGCTGAAGCCACGACTGACACAAGTTACCTGCCTCTGCACTGAGACACAGCCACACCTTCTCACCTCACCTCACCCAGTGCTTCTCTGACACTGTAAAGAGCTGGCTCAGGAAACTAAAGTGGGGCGGGGCGGGGCGGGGGGGGGGGAAGGCCCACAGAAAAAAACCAAAATAAAATCCTCCAACAATTACTGTACAGTTGAGGGTCTATTTATGTGCATGTGTACATATGAAAAACTGATACTTCAAATTTATTTATTTTTCTTTATTTTGCTGGCTCAGTTCCCCACACACAAAGGCTACTGTGGCACTGCACCCTCAAGGAAAAGATTCTCCATTTCCCTATAAAACAGTTCTAGAATGCAGCATGTTCTCAACAAGCAAGAATGTAATGTAAACTCTGCAGCAGGTAGCAGTAAGTAAACTATACCAACATCTTTACCTTATTATTATCCAGAGGAGACTTAATGCAAGGTAGGCAAACGTAGCCAACAGATAGGCTAGCGGCAAGTTGTACCTCAGGATACTGAACCATGCAGCATCTATTGTGTAATAGCCATAAAACAAACTTGTCACTTCAAGGAATCCCTGGGAAAACAAAGTTTAAATATAGTCTGTAACAATAGCAGCAACTGCCCAGTTAAATCCAACCTGGCATTAAACAATCATTTTGTAAATTTAAAGTTACAGCTTTAAATTTACAAAAGCTACAGCAAGCTACAACAGTCTGTAGCTTCTAAATACTGCCATTGCCTCTACCGAACTGCAACACAGACACTACATGATTAAAATCCCTCCCCTCTCCGATCAAAGAGCTCTGTGACAAGGACACTGAGACCCTACACACAGAGCACAATAGGCAGCATGCTCCAGAATATGCAACATGTAGCAGCTGGGGAGGAGAGGCACAGGCTGCAGCATGTGGCCAACCAGGCCTTGTGGATGTTGAGTAGAAGTCAATTTGAAAACTCCCGTTCTCACACATAAAGGATAAAGGTTAATTTTACCCCAGTGATGCATATGCCTTATTATTTTTCAAAATTATCAAAGCTTCATTCCCCCAAGTAAAATGTTTTCACATTTTACATGTTATGTGAGACACAGAAAAGCAATTAAAAAAAAAATCTAATTACTTACAGTGCCACTGAGCAAATCTTTGAGGTATGTATAGAAGTAAACGAGTCCCTTATTACCATTAGGATTATAAACTGTGCAGTGAGGCTCTGTCAAAAGAAAGGCAGGAAAAGTCACTCAAATCGTAATGCCCATTAAACTTTAAGATAAAGTTAATTCAAATATGGCAAGTTCTTATTAAAAAAGCATTTCTTTGTCCTGGGAGGCAGAGGAGAAGCTGATGGAAAGAGGGAATCTTACAAACAATGTCAGTACATAGAGAAGATGTTTACCTATGTTCTTTGGAGGAATTTTAGCAAAGCTACTGTTGAATATTCCATATTTAGAAATGATGCTGGGAAGGGTGACAAAACTGAACATCAAAATAAAAATTATAAAATTCAGCAGGACCAAAAAACGCAGGAAGGAGAAGTAGGACTGGATGCCAGTACCAAATTTCCCTGGGAATAAAAGAAACGTGCCAATAATTAGGATGATAAAATAACTGAAAATACAGAATGAGCAGATTATAATTTCAGTTACATTGAGTTAACTGAAGCAACATTACTAAAGTTAGTTTTAAGTACCACAGGCTGTTAGCAATGTAACTGAAATGGAAATGTGACTTTTCAATCATTTTCTCCAATATATTTCCTTCTACTCCACCATGGATTTTACATTAACAATAATAAGGGAAGCGGGTAACATCTTAAACACATACAGCTATATCTGAAACTACGCTCACACATGTAAAACTACCAGTAACAAAAGCAACTTTAAGGAGGAGAAATCAAACTCAGACAATAAATACCTTCTATGCTGTGAATATCATGTCGCCAGAGCTCCAGGTAAGACGACAACTCCTTGACTTCATTGAGAACTTTTTTCAATGATTTACTGCTAGTTGTTTTCCACTGCTTCCATCCAGATAAATATTTTATGTCAGCCTGCTGATAGTCTCTAGGAATCAAGAAATACAGTTACTGAGCACAAGAAATACTTTTTCTCTACATGTAACACGGGGCACAGCACAATGGAGTAACATACACTAGCTGTCCCCATCTGTTCCTCCTGGTAACTGCAACAAATGTTAACTCAAATACAGCAAGTCCTCTCACAGAAAACATTTGCCTCTCTTGGAGAAAAAAATATCCAATCGCCAGTAGCACAACACAGAAAAAACAGGTAGCTGAACCTCCCAGTGGGATCTCAGGGAAGTTGCCATTAATGATTTCAGATTTACAAATGGTTGGAAAAGGAAGAGAAGATTCTTTCCTCAAAACTTCTGATCAGAACACCTTCACCAAGAGGCTCTTAAGATAATTTCTCTAAAATATTTAGTTCAAAATAGAAAATTCGGGGTCTTTTGTAGAAATTCACAGGTCTTGAAATCAGAATGAAATGTCAAAATATGCTGGGTGAAAAAAAAGGAAAAAAAAAAAGCTATAAAGAGGCTTAAATACTCAATCTGGATTTTTAAATTATTTTTTATATCACATTCCAGTACATAACAGAAAACAAATGTTATTAAAATTATTCAATTTTAATTATTCAGCTTTTATAGCATTTTGAAAAATTCGATGGAAAGTGTCAACTCAATGAATTTGAGAAAGTATTTCTTTACCCACACACGTGGAGGTGTACTGTTCTAACAATGAGCTGCAAACAAACACTGAGGATGCACCACAAACTATAATTTTTAACCCCTTCTCAATTATAGATGCATATATTTGCATCAATATATATGCATATATTTGCATTTTCAAAACTGGTGCATGTTCAGTGATAGCATCAAGGAGAATCCTGAGTGGCTCAGAGTTTGCATTTCATTTTTTTCTTTTAAGAAATCTTAAAAACTGACAAAACTTCCCAGAAACACAGCTTGAAGACTGACTCGTATGCAGCAGCTGCTGATGCCACTGAAGAAGGGCAGCAGTTGAGTAACCATGAGAACAAGGTGCTAGAGTAGAAGACAAAGGTTCTCATTTTAAATGACTTTGTACACAACCCTACTTAAGTGTGCAAGTGACTCACTGCTGTGTATGCTGTATGTTGACAGTTTCTGTGTCCTTCTCAGCTGAAAGTAAAACCAGCATTTTGTGAGGAAACTGAATTAAGCCCTATATGCAACAATCAAATAGGCAGCAGATGACCTCACCTTTAAGCGCAAATACAGCTACTCTCAAAGGATTTCATTTTGTGGAAACTACAGGCTGCAGCATGTAGTGTTTTAAAGAGACACTTGGGAGAATTATCTGGCCCGTGTTTGGTCTGCATTTTAAATAGAGGCGTGGGCTGCATATTCATCTGTGTTACAGAAGTTCAGTGTTCAGCTTGCAGGAGATTTATTACATCAAGCATTTTGTCTTGGCAGCTGCTGTACAATACACAGAGAATACCGATCTGTAGAAGTGCCAAGAAGCCACACCAGAATCTCACAGCACTAAAATGTGTAAACAAGCTTGGGACATCCCAACTCGTGTTCCTAACAAGCACCATGGCCACAGCACTGTAGTTCTTTTTTCTTGAAGAACTAAGCTTTAGATACCCAACTTCAAATAAGAATTCAATGTATTGAGCACTTTCCTTTACCGTGACCTAGATCTGCTGTTCCTTGTGTTCAGGCTGTAGGGTTAAACTTAACTCCAGGGTCAGGCTGTAACCCGTTTCCCATTGCTCTTGCAAGCAAGTAAATCTTGTTCTGTGTGGAGCACCAGACATGAATTGTACTTTCACCTCTCTCCTGGTTTATAACTACAACTACAAAGTACCTGATTTAAAGGTGCAGCTGTTTCCTGACAGTGTAACACATACTGTAACCTCGCTGCTCAAAGGAACTTTCAACCTAGCAGCAAGACGTGAAACAACAGGCAGAGAAATAGGGGTGAGGAATCCTTTCCCTGCTGGGGTTACCACCAGAGGGGCAGGAACTGCTTACAGCTCAGGCAAAGATCAAGATCAATTTAAAAAGGTATAAAAAACGACAAAAAAAAAAAAAAAAAAAAAAAAAAAAAAAAAAAAAAAAAAAAAAAAAAGAAGAAGAAATGGTCCTGGAAAGCACCATTCTACCTGTATGGAACCACACCAGAGAGTGCACAATGTGTTTTGGAAGAACTGCTGAGAAGGCTCCAGAACAGCAGCACCCACAGAGCAGGAGGGGGCTGTTGGTGACAGATAACCCCACAGCGACCCTTAAAAGCACAAAACCCCGAGGCAAAAAAAAAAACAAACCAAAACAAACTCAAAAACACCCCAAAAAAAGAACGGAAGCCAGTGAGAACTGCGTTTGGTTGCTGCAGGTAACTCCCAATCTTGACTCACTTTTTCCAGTTCAACTTATTCCTCGCCCCAGTCAGCTGCTCCCTCACAGCCCCGGCAGCCCCCGGCCGCGCTCCGGGCGGGACGTGTCCCAGGGAGCCCGCCGAGTACCTGGGCAACTTCACCTCAAAACCACAT
>NW_010293001.1:0-7757 GCF_000700745.2 Antrostomus carolinensis | reverse complement strand
TCAATTAGTAAATTGGTTTTATCTCAACTCACAAGTTTTTTCTTACTTTTACCTTTCCAATTCTCTCCTCTATTCCCTGGGTGGGGGAAGAACGAGAAACGACTGGGTTTGGCTGGAGCCAAAGGAATGAAACCACCACAAATACCGTGTCTTAGAATATAGCTAAAAAATCAGAAGCAGCCAGCAAGCAAACAAACAAACAAACAGAATCAATGAGGGGAATAACCAGCCCGTGGAAACACCTGCGTTTGTTTGAGCTCAAGAGGTAAATCCCACCGGTAAGTCCGGTGCCGGAGCGCTGGGAAGCGGCTGCTGTAGCTGCATGGTGAGCTGGTGCCACTAGATGGGGAGAAACAACCGTCAGGGCTGGGGCTGGATCCCTCCCTGCAGGGAAATGGGCTTTATCTGCCCATGGACAGGGAATTCCTCCTTTCCAGCCTGTGGAGTCTTGGGATGTCCCAAACCTGGGCAGGGGACTTGTTGTACCATCCATCCTCCTGCCTTATCTGCTGCTGCCTTGTGGGAGGACAGGGAGAGGAAGGGTGACAGAAATAATGATGAAACTTAAATAAGGCTCATGATCCTGTATCTGCCATTTAAATTAACTCCTTCACCCACACTACAATAATCTACTATTAATGACAGACCCGTTATCTCTTTGATTTGGGTTTAATCATCCTGTCATCAGTAGAAGTCAAATTGAAAGTGTGACTGGGGTTCAGAACTTTGTAAAGGGAAAAGTTGAGCTACAGAAGGTGGCTTCGTTTGGGTCACTTCAAAGGTGAATTAACTCTCAAAATGCTGGTTTTATATCGCTGGTGGCAAAGGATGTGTGGCCAAAGCACGCAACTGTACTGCACCTCCTTACTCTAATTAATCTAACTAAGATTAGTAACATCTTTAATTACTCAAATGCTGTTATTACCTCCTGTGATGGGCAGTGCAGATAACTTTGTAGATTGACCCCTAACGAGTGAGAATGAGCTTTGTGAGCTGCCCCAGGTTCATGTTTGGAAAGAAACAGAACTTGGATGAGGACTTCGGCTCATCTCTGTCGTCTTGAGGGAGGAGAAGGCTCCAGGGAGACCTTCTAGTGGCCTCCCAGTACCTGAAGGGGCTCCAGGAAGGCTGGGGAGGGACTTTGGCCAAGGGCAGGGAGTGAGAGAACAAGGGGTGATGGCTTGAAAGTGTCAGAGGGGAGATGGAGCTGAGATGTGAGGAAGAAATTGTTTGGTGTGAGGGTGGTGAGACAGTGTCCCAGGTTGGCCAGAGAAGCTGTGGCTGCTCCTCCCTGGAAGTGTTCTCGGCCAGGTTGGATGAGGCTTTGAGCAACCTGGTCTAGTGGAAGGTGTCCCTGCTGCTGGCAGGGGGGTTGGGACTGGATGAGCTTTCAGGTCCCTCCCAACCCAAACCAGTCTGGGATTCGATGAAGACACGGGACACGCCTGGCAGCGATGGCAGGAGGAGCTCAGCGTGCCCACCACCCTCCGTTTCCTAGGCCAGGTCTAGCAATGCTTTTCCATCAGCACATTTGTGTTTGGTGCCACTCAATCACATTCCTCTGAAGTCCTTCTTCATGTCTTTGCGTCTTCTTCCAATATTGACTCTCGCACGCAGCACCGGCTGTGTTTACTCTGCAGATTCCTCTAAGACTCAGCTAAGCACACAATTTACTCAACTAACAAGGGCTGGCATTTATTGTGGGTATCTCTGTGTACTTGGTGTTCTTGAGTCTCCATTGACATTCAGGGGGACGTGTGACAACAAACAGCAGCTCAGCGAGAGGGTCCCCTGTACCAAGGCCCTGCTGGGACACAGCTCAACGAGGCTGTTTGCTTGATGTTGGCCAGAGCTGGTCCCACCCGTCGGCTGTCAGCGAGGATGGAAAAGCCTTTTTGCAGTAAGTGGGCTTTTGGGAAAAATTGTCATCTTTGAAAAAAAAATCAGCTTTTTTTTTTTATAGTGTGCATATACCTTTTATTTTTCCCCCGAGCTTTGCGCTTATCGCAGATAACATTTCCCCAGAGCGGGTGAGGAAGGAGCCTTGTGGAGTAACTCAAAGGTCAAGTTTCCAGAAGACAAGCTTCAGGTTTAGCTCTGAATTTGTTATTGCCCAAGAATAAAGTAATTTATAAAGCAAAGGCTCCAAACCCTTTCTAGTCAAGCACTGGAACAGGCTGCCCAGGGAGGTGGTGGAGTCCCCTTCCCTGGTGGGATTGAACAGATGAGGTGCTCAGGGACATGGGTTAGAGGTGGGATTGACAGTGTTGGGTTTATGGTTGGACTCAATGATCTCAAAGCTCTTTTCCAACCATTACAACTCTGTGAACCCAAAGGCATCTTGGGGTCTTGCTTTTGCTGTCAGCAGCATGAATGTTTACTTGGCATCTCGTGGCTTGGGATCTCTTTGTGCTTGGAAGAGGCAGCTGCCCGCTCCCCTCCCTGTTGGGATGCTTGAACTTGTTGCTGAGGAGAGCTCAGTTATAGAGCAAAACAAAGGAACCAAAGGGAAGATAATTTATGTGATTGGTGCTTTTTTTCATTTAAACAGGGTTCATTGCAGGTCCTTCTTGTTTCTGCCAGTCTTTCCCTTGGCCAACAGGATCATACCATGCTCCAGCGTGATGCATCACACTATTTAGCAAAGGCTGTAGCCCGCTGGTGAGAGCAGCTCCTCAGTGGTTTGGTTCTGTGATTTCTGCTTCACAGAGCTGGAAACCTGCAGAATTTCAGCACTTCCAGGCAACTGCTTCTCTCTGGAAGAGTGCTGCTGGGTGGTGGATGCCCTGCTTGGTGTCAGAGAAGAATCTCCATGGGTTTGCTTCTCCTTTAGTTCCTTAGCAAGGCAGCATTTGTCTGGAATACTGAACTCAATCCATGTTTACCTTTTGAGGTAACAAATTCCTGCCACGATGGGCTGAAGTCTGCAGTGAACGTTGCCCGATCTCCTGCCAGCTCTGAGCCGTCAGAGTTTCCGACTGGCAGAAGGTGAAGGCTCTGCACTCTGTTCCCTGTGTTGCTTGGACGTTCTTGGCATTAATTGGCTTCAGCCTCTGCTGACTAATGAAAAGCAGAAGGAGAACATGTAGGCTCAACCCTGAGCTTGTAGACGCAGGGAGCTGGAGAAGAGCTGTTCTTGAACTGAGGTTGTTCCAAAGTTTGCTGTTGAAAATGAGATGATAAGGTCCCAAAGTTCAGGACACCGATCTCCTCCCGGCTTGTGTTCTGCCTCTGTGTCTGCAGCAGTGAATTACTCTTAAGGATGTAAGTACCAGAAGCCTGGAGGATTAGCTGAACTCTTCCTGGTGAAGTTAACGGGGTTTCACTGCTGAGCTGCTCCTCTTGCCAAGTGCTCTGCAAAAAAAAAGAAATTAAAAAATAATTCAAAAAGGTGCCTGTGCTCTGTGCTGTGAACAGCGTTTTGGCTGGAGCAGGCTGGGCGCCAGGCAGGCTGCCAGGGAGCAGGGGAGGGAAAAGCTGAGCTGGGGGAGCTGCTTTGCTTTGGGAGCTGGCAGCTCCTGTATGTGCTTCACACTTGCGTGCTGACGTGCTCCAACCCTGACCCCAACAGCTACAGCTGTTCTCAGCCTGGCCTCTCCGTCAGGGACTGTCACTCCTGATCCCACCCTGCCTGCTGGAAGCTATTTGCAGAGAGGGGATCAAAGGCAAAGCCAAAAAACCTGACTGTCCTGTCCAGGGGGTAACGGAGGTGCCTGGGGTTGGAGTCAACTTGTGCTTGGAAGTCACTGCAGAACCTCTCTGCTTTGGCTGGTTCTGCCAAGTCTCGCTGCCTGTGGGTGCTGTGCATCCTCACCGTGTGATGGGTGGGCTGCGGGGACAGGTATGGACCTGCAGTGTGTGGACCTGGGCTTCTGCTCCTGCCCCAGCTCCCCCAGACATTGCTCAGTGTGTAACAGGGATGTAACAGGGAATTCATCTGGTTCCAACCAACATTCCCCCAAAATGCCAGCTGGGATCAGAGCGTGACTGCTCCTGGGTGCTTGGGTACCCTCGTGTTTTAGTGCTTAATTTTGCTTCTCATAGTCTCTCTCTCTATGATCTGTTTTCTACTCCCTTTTGTGGTCTCCTCTCTCATATCCAGCCCTGCATCATGGTGTGGGCAGCACTCGCTGGCCTGGGATGGTCCATGGTGGGATGGCCACCATCTCCTCCCAGCTACGTCCATGGTGATGGACTAGGAGTGGTCCTTAGGGGCTGGGTATGAAAGCTGAAGGCTGACTTTTAAAAAATTTGCAGGAATAAGCTTTAGATGGTCCAAAGGAATTAGGATTTGGAGTTGCTGTTCCTCAGAGATGCTGGCTGTTCACGGCACAGCGTGACTCATCACACGCAATAATCCTGGCAGGTGTGAGCAGCCCTCACGAAATCACGGCAGCAGATGAATCGCTGGCACGTGGCAAAGCCTGTGTTGGCAGAGAGGGGTGGCATTGCATGGGGACAACGCTGGGAGCAGCATCCAAAGGCTTGTGGATGATGAAAATCCCCATGAACCTGCCTACCTCAGGCAAAAAAAACCCCATTTGTCTTACTGGGGATGGCAACTGCTGTGAAAAACGACTGGTGTCTCCGAAAGCTCGACAGCTTCCACGTCCCAAGGACAGGCTTTATCCTTCCTTATAAACAGGGCAGATGTTTATGTGCAGACATCCCTCAGCAGCGCTGGTGGTGATCCTCCTGCAGGCAGGACCTGCCTCCATGACATACCAGTAACAATCTTTTCCAAGGAGCTGCTCCGTCCTTCCCAGAAATAGCGATTTTGTCTCCGATCTCTGCCTTGATTTACGGTGAGTTCACATGCTGTTAAAAATAACCCACCCACGTGCTAAAATTATCCTGTCTCTGATTATAGTCAGCTTAGTGGTTGAAGTGCCTATAAAAAGATGAGTAAAAGGGTGTTCAGGTGATGGTGGTGGGGAACAACAGTTGTTTGCTGTAGGAAAGAAATTTGGCCTTTGCCTTGGCCAGAGCCGTTATCCAGGAGCGAGGGATCGTGTTGGTGCAGTTGGATCACCCTGAGTTGGCTCCCAGGGAAAGGCAGCAGCCTGATTCCCAGTTTGCCCCTGCAAAGAATTCATGTTAACTCCTGGAAAGTGGACGTGCAAGAGTTAAACACATCATAAAAACTTTAATTACAGAATTCCAAAATTGCCTTGATTGGAAAAGACCTTTAAGATCAAGGAGCCCAGTCATCAACCCAACGCTGATGAGTCCAAGTAAGCAAGGAGTTTTAGTTGGTAGTGGACAAGCTTCCTCCTGCCCCACCAGCTGGGTTGTTCTGGAGCTTTGGATACTTGGATTTATTTTTCAAATACCATGAGCTGCTCATGTTGTTTTATTACGAAAAAACCTAGAGCCTGTAAAATACAATTCCCTGGGATAGAAGGCTAATCCTCTTATTTCTACACATTTCTGGATGATTAAATGGCTGGATTATTTAAGTAGTGATTTGTTACTGGATTGCATCATCAAGGAGATCTAAGGCATAAATATTAGCTTTGGGCTTTTGGCTCTTTGCTGTTGAAAGGGGTAGAAGGTGTTCTGCAGACAAAAGCCAGAGAAATTAAATTAAATGAGCATGTGGAGCAGCAGGTCACGGTGAAGCCCCTAAACCCGTGTTGGCTCGCAGAGCTTTAACCTTTCCAGAGAACATGTACGGTGAGTAACATCAGCTTTGCCTAGTAAATCTTGTCTCCTAGTGCGTTCCGAGGTGAACGAGCCCTTCTGTTGGGCTTGGAAATGTTTCTAGACTGGTTTTTAGCTTCTCAAGCTTGGATTAGCCTTTCCCTTCTGGGCTGGGGGTCCCACCTCCCCATCCCACTGGTGCTGTGGGTCCATGTGTGAGCAGCACAGGGTGGCATATGGTGCTTGGATGTGTTGCCACCAGCTCTGCTCCCACCACTGCCCTGAAATTCCATTGGGAATCCACACCGGGGGGATGCAGCTATTGAAGGACAACTGGAAAATTATTGGGAATGGTTAATGAGGGTGTTGGAGATGCTCTGGAGAAGGATGGCTGTGTGGAGCACCCTGCCTTCTCCTGGCACACAGGGAAAAACAGAGGGAGACCTCCCATGTTCTGCTTCATCGCTTACTGGCAATCCTCCTGAGAGAGTGTGGTGGTAATACTGATATTAAAATAAGATTTTTAATAATAATAGTAATTAAATATGCAGAGGAGTGACAGCCAGTGCCATTGCTCAGCACCCGCCCACCAAGCCCGGCCCGTTCCCAGATCACGATCCCGCAGGAGCCACAGTCCCGACCCGAAACCGCAATCCCGGGAGAGCCAGAGCCCGAGCCAAAGCCAGAGAGAGCAAGAGAGGAAGAGCCCCTCATGGATCTCCTGCCCATGGGGGACAGGAGATGGAACAGCCCCTTGGCAGAGCCCAACGCTCATTTGCATTTGCTAGTTACCACCTTGTAATTGTCCTTTGCACCTCCAGACCAGCAAGAGATGGGGGAGTTGGAAATGTCCTTCTTCTATCCAGTAACGACTGAAAACGTGGGTAAGTTATCAACGTCCTTCTCATACCAAATGCCACACTGAATCCAAGCCCCAGTGCTGTTCAAGCTGCTGGGAAGGAAATTAGGTGTCTTCTCAACACCCACCCTTCAGGTATTGATCAGCATTGATGAGACCCCCTCTCACTCTGCTCTTCTCCAGGCTGACCAGCCCCAGCTCTCTCAGCCTCCCCTCAGCAGAGATGCTCCAGCCCCTCATCACCCGATCATCTTTGCAGCCCTACCTCAAAATCTCCCCAGGAGGCGCCCATGACGTGACCCAGACCCCAGATGTGGCCTCAGTGGGGCACGGCAGAGAAGGAGGAGAACTTCCCTTGACCTGCTGGCCACACTTTTCTGAATGCCCCCAGGAAACCACTGGCCTTCTTGGCCATGAGGGCCCATTGCTGCCTCATGGTGAACCTGCTGCCCACCAGCACTCCCAGGTCCTTCTCTGCAGAGCTGCTTTCCAGCAGGTCACCCCCAACCTGTCCTGGTACCTGGGCTGATCCCTCCCCAGGTGCAGGACTCTACACTTGCCCTCGTTGAACTTCATGAGGTTCCTCTCCACCCAGCCTGACCAGGTCATGACCACATAGCCAAATGGAACCCCCTAAATGGTTCTCAGCCACCTAAGGAGAGATGGGTGCTCAGGAGTGTTTTGTTGGATGTGCTGCTGACTTTGGTGACGGTATCTGAGCTGTACAGAGGCTTTAGGAAGAACATTTCTCACCAGGAGATGTGCTCTTTGCCTCTAGGCGGAGAGAGGAAGGTGAGTGCGTGTGGCTTTGGCTCTGGCTTAGGAGCCAGCGGGGCTGGGGTTTTTCTTTTTCTGCACATGAAGTGTTAAAATCAAGTGACTGGAATATTTTCAGGGCTGTTGGATGGAAAGGATGATGGGTGGCTTGAAAATCAAGGAGAGGTGCTGGCAGGGTGAGCTTTCTGTAAGCGTTTGAGTTGCTGAGGCTCAGAAGAAATGTTGTTGGAATGAACCAGTGGGGAAAAAAAAAAAGCAATAATAAAAGTGCCGTAGACATAATACCAATTATTATTATTATTATTATTATTAAAATTAGTGTGAGCAGGGAGAGTGTTTTGCTCTGGACTGGAAACCAGAGCAGGGTTGGAAAACACAATTCCTCAGCTGCCCGGAGAAATTCAGTTGAAAAATAAGACAAAGTAAATATTTACTGGAGCTTGGACAATCCGAGTGCGTTATTGCACTGGGAATTCTG
>NW_010293000.1:0-1518 GCF_000700745.2 Antrostomus carolinensis | reverse complement strand
GGAGCCTTGTCGGGGATCCTTCTAGCGACCCTGCTTCGGGAAAAAGTAGGCTGTTAGTGCGGATCGGAAGTTTTACGAACGCGCACTCCCCTCCATTGTTTAATTACATAATTAACTTAATTAAAGGCTGGATCCTGTTCCCGCTAGTTCAATGCCTCCTGCCTTAAAAGTGTCCAAAGCGGGACAGCTCACAAGAGCGAAAAGGATTCTGGCTTCAGCAAATGCCTGCGAGTATCGCCTGCGCAGCATGCCATCGCTTTCGGACCACGGCATTTGTGTGGGTGTGGGGGGCAGGAATCCCCTTTATCAGAGGTAATTTTATCCAGGTTGAGGAAGCACCACAATTTACAAGTGTGATATTCTGAATGGGCAACTCACGGTTCCGAAATAACCACAAAACTGCCACAGCAAATTTGTCGGTTCTGGGTTGTTTTGTTTTTGTTTTAAATCGCTGTGGGGGAAACAGAAGTATCCGCCGATATTCAGATCAAATAGAGAGATACCTGCGACAGAGCTTCAATCGCCTTCTTTCCACCACAAAATGTCTGCAACATGCCATTAATTTCCGGGCGATCTCCTTCAACACCCTCCTTATCCCTGACTACGCACGTTCATTGCGATATGAGCAGGCTCTGAAATCTAGCTCGAATAATTTGATTTTTTCTAAAATATATTACAAACATTTCAATTAAAATAATATTTATACAGTGTTCATACAGACCAACGACATCAATTTAATATTTTATTCACTGATATTTCGTGCACTCCAGTCACCACATTATTTCTTGCCACGTTTTATTTATAGAGCCTGTACCTTCGAGACTCCACTTAAAACAAACAAACAAAACAAAACAAGCAAAAACAATCTCAGAAAAAAGATTAGAGACAAACCTTATAAATTCTTGGCTGGAGCCGGGAAGCCCATGATCTCTGTGTGCAACATGATGTACGTGGGATGTGTGTAAGAGGCAGACACACGAGCTCACAGATCAAGATCCGTACACCTAATGCCAAACCAAACACTTCTTCCACATACTCAAACACGCCGTGACCCACACACACTTTAATTCCTACCAGCTTTGTCTGTTTTTATTTTAACTGTTAATACGTAGCAGCGTCTTCGATAAAGAAGCTGAAATCAGCTGCGAGGCGTTGACACTTTACAGTTAAACGCGGCGCAGTGTTTAGTGTGGGGACCGAAACCGAAGCGGAGCCGGACTTGGATGGCCGGGGAATGTCAGTGTCCCGGTGCCCGGGTGCCTCCAGCTCCGTCTCCTCCCGGGGCAAGAGAAGTTGCAGCTGATTTCCCGACCGGTTGGTGGTTTCCACCAAAAATGACTCAACTCTCATCGCTCACAGCCTTCTTGTACACCACCCGCGAAATATTCGTTAGTGGAAAAGTGCTTTATTACCATAAGAGGGCTGTAAACAAGGAAGAACTTCTCTCCCGCGCCCGCGAAGTCAAGGCGGGGTAACCGCGCCCTGTGGCAAGACCTGGTTCTGCTTCTGTCCGGGAAA
>NW_010292999.1:0-8827 GCF_000700745.2 Antrostomus carolinensis | reverse complement strand
TAACTTATTTTTAATTTAAAAATAGTGGAAAATATTAATATATTAATATTTATTTTCTAGGTTTTTCAGTGAAAAATTGAAGTTGTGTCAAAATTACATTTAATTTTTTTTCAAGAGATACATTATTTTTTTTCCCCAATATATTTTTCCTGTAAACTTAATGACATTTCAACCTCATTTTGCTACAGCCATATGTCAGAGGACTTGCTAATTTGTCAGTAAAGGCAAGAATTTTCTTCCCTTAAGGAAAATTTACTTTGCCAAAAATAACAGCAAAAAAGAGACTATTATAGGTCAAAAAAAGGATTTCAGAAGCTATCCCCTTAGCTCAAGATCTATGAAGTAGGGACAAAAATAGATTCTCTATGTACCTGAAATAGCTAGTTCTACTTCTCTCAATGACAAATCAGAAGACTTTTCTTTGTCATAGAACATTAATTACAGCCTTATTAATAGCAGTAAAAAAAAAAAATAAATAATAATTTTTTTTTTCTTCTTTAGCTTGAGCAACATGTTATTTAGTTCTAAAATAATTTTCAGACTCCCTGCTGGCAGAATAAAGGAGTTATTAAGTGCTGGAGAAATAAAATACAAGTTAAGAAGTGAAAATATTGGTGTGCTGAATATTAGCTTCATCTTTCCATTCCCGGTTATTTTACTCTTCTCAAATCAGTTACATTTTGATCTTTCTAATTTTCTTTTTTTTTTTTTTTTTTTTTCCTTCTTGTTACTAGTTGTTTGAAGTCCCTTTATACTCAATGCAGAATAATAGATGCTTTTAGGAATAAATCTCATAGCCTCAAGTAAAAGTGTAAAAAGATCCAGTTTCTTTCTCAACACTGATTATGAACCAAATTTAGCCAATTTGTTTTGAATGTAGTTTTGCATATATTTTAAATGAGATTAATACCATCTGCAAAATCTTTACAGATTTGAAAGTTTATATTTAGGTTTTCAGATTAAAATATTTTTTATGACTCATGATAAAATCCACTATGCTCGCAAAATCCATATCCATGCAGTTCTGAAATTTTAAAAACATTGAGTAACAGGCAAGCAACAGGTGCAGCAATGTGCATAGCTCTTTCTAGACATTGTTTAGGGATTTAGATCTTCTGAGAACTTCATCTAGGATTGTTGGGGGATCCTTGGAAAAAGTTTTCCATGAACATCACTGTGTCCTATGGTGCAACTAGTTAAGGATAGATACGACAGGCTTCCAGCAAGCTTTAGCAGCTTCTAACAAACTCTGTCACTTGTTCCCGATCAAATGGTCCTTTGAGCTTTTGTTTCACCTGAACAAAAGAGAGCCAAGCACCATTTCAGGAGGTGCTACAGAGACACAAATGTGACGGTCAGCCTACAGCACAGTTAAGACAGTGCAGTCAACAGAAGCAGTATTTTTCACAGACAAGTGCCTGGGGCCTCTTGCTGAGGTTCAAGGAGTGGTAGCTTTGCCTGCAGGTGTGTGCTGGTGGAGAATCTGTGTTGCCAAGTAGCTGTTGGAGGAGGTCAGGGGACTGTGAAACACAGAGATACAGTGGAAGAGGTTGTCTGGATCTTCCTTCTGACACTGCAGCTACAAAAGCCTGAAGGCTTGGCTGTACTGAAGAAGGCACAGGTAGAATCTATGTTCACTGAGCTGGGAAATAGAGGTTCCCATACTGGCAAAGGCCGGAAGCTTGTGAATTCCAGCACAAGGAAGAAGGATCCTCCTCTAACTAACTAACTAGAGTAAATCTTGTAGCAGAATCTGTACAACTGCATTTCTGAAACACCAGAAGACATTCAGTGTCCTTGTAGCAGATGAGAGGATGGAAGCTGTGTTCAAGGATGCACCCAAGTAAGCTGAATCTGAACTATGCAGCAGCACCAAAAGGAAGTGGTAGTTGACAGCAGTGGGAGACTCCCTGCTACAGAGAATGAAGGCCTCCGTCTGTTAGTCTCCACCTGACCTACTGTGTATGAAGGTTTGCTGCTCAGATCTGAGATGTTGTGGATAGACTGCTAAGGCTTTCCAGGCCCTTAGACTGTGTCCTTGATGCTCTTCCACATAAGCGTCAATCATACTGTCAGAGGAGACCTGGAGAGTAGAAAATGTTATCACGAGGCTCTAGGGTTGAGGACCAAGGGCATGGGAACCCAAGTGGTTTTCTCCTCAGTCCTGCAGGTGAGAGGGAAGGGCCTGAGGAGGAGTGAGGAGCAGAGGACAGCTTCTGCAGGTCAACAACTTGGTGCTCAGCTTGTGGTGATAACAAAGATTTGGGTTTTATGACTAAGGCATCCTTCTTGTTGATCAAGGAAGAATAGCTAAGACGAGGTAGAATTCAACTAGCAAAATAGGAAAAAAACCCTCCACTTTTGCCAATGGGCTGGTTAACCTGTTGAGAACAGCTTTAAACTAGGAGTGATGGGAGTAGGACAGGTGATCTACTATGAACTGAGGAAGTGGTGGACCACCTTGGAAAGCAAAGAGTCCTGGGTGGACCTGGAGAAGTTTTTACCAACAGAACAGGGCTGAAGCAGCTCCTCTTCAAGGATGTGTACACAAATAAAGAAGAGCTGAGATAGCAGCATTATGGGGAAAGTTTCCCCATTTATTTTGTGAAATCAGCACGACTAGGTGCCTCTCTCAACTGCTTGTACACTAGAGCATGAAACATGGGGAACAAATAGGAGGAATCCAAAGTCTACATGTGGTCTCAGAGCTAAATATCTTTGGGAACATAGGAGTGAGCCAGTAACGTGTTCTTGCAATTTAAAAGGCAGTGGTATCCAGAGCTGCATTAGGAAGAATGTAACTAGCAGACTGAGGGAGGTGATCTCTACTCAGCACTAGTGAGACCATATCTGGAATGCTATATCCAGTTCTTGGCTCCCCAGTACAAAAGAAACGTATATATAATGAAGTGAGTCCAGTAAAGGAAAATTAAGATAATAAATGGACTTGGTCATGTGACATAAAGAAGAGTCTGAGATTGCTGCAGTTGTTCAACCTGGAGATGACAAAGCTTGGGGGTGTCCAATCAATGTGTAAAAATACCTGATTTGGGAAGGGGAAATAAGGAAGATGGAGCCTGACTCTTTTCAATAGTGTCCACTGGGAGGACAAGGGGTGTAAAATAAATACTGGAAAAAACACTTAAACATAACAACTCTTTTATAGTGCAGATATTCAAACACTGGAACAGATTTCCAAGGAGGTCACAGAGTCTCTATCCTTGAAGATATTCAAAACCTGACTGGACATGGTCCTCAACAACCTGTCCTAGATGGCCCGAATCTGAACAGGGTTATTGGATTAGATAATATCCAGAGGTCTTTGTCACTCTTAGCCATCATGTGATTTTATATATTTTTCTTCTACTGTCCCACTCAGATTATAAATCTTACAAACTAGGAAACTAAGCATGATTGAGTCTAACTAAATAGACTATGTTGTATAGCAAGCAGTGTGTTCAAGTCTGGGTTTCTAGACACTTATTGTTTTGTCAATAGTTTACTGTGTTCTTATATCACTTAGTCAATCCTACCTCTTCTCCCTCAATTTATATAAAAATTTGGTTATAACACAAAAGGCGAGCATCAACACTTTTTCTTTTTTATTTTTCCACAAAATTTATGACTGATAGACCTTATGTTTGATCTGATTTTTTTCTGTGTTCTGTATTAGAGATAGTTAGCATCCATAACAAGTAAGTTTGTGTCCAGAGACTTGATACAGCTCGAGTAACCCAGTTTTCAACTGCAACAGGGAAACTTTCAGGGTAACCAGTAACTTGCCTCCCACAGCTGCTGGTACAGGCGGTGGAAAACAGAGGTTGTACTTCCTTTGCTTTCTTGGGCTTTGACAATTTCTAGCTAAGCCTTGTTTGGTGATAAAAATAAAATGAAATCCAAAGGTAGCATATATAAACAAGTAACACAAGTACAAAAAAACCCCACCAAAATCAAACAAAAACCCCCTTGTCTATTAAACTTCTGTCCCATGACATTTCACATTTCATCTGGTAATTATGCTGAAGTGCACTTTTAGTTATTATTGCTTAATTAGAGAATAAGTGTTGATTTTCCAGTTTGAAGCAAATACTTAATTGCATCATTCACTTATTTTTGCTAAAGAACTTTCTCGAGTTTCTGCACTATAAAACTTATGGCTGAAATATAGTACAAGGATACAAATTCTCTTTTTGTTTTTGCTTAACTCTTGCTTTTATGAGAAATCAAGAATCATATGCACATAGATCTCCCCGCAATCTCCAATCACATGGATTCTACTAAGAGTTTGATAAAGATCTCATGTACCTAGTTATTATTATTTTTTTTAAGTATAACATGGACACACATATTAATGGACATTAGAAGTTTCTTTAAGAATGAAAAATGCCCCAGTAGTAGAAAACTCTTCAACAAGAGCCTGCAAACTCTCACCATCACCTGTAATCCCACTATCAGTTATTCAAAAGAAGCAGCCACAGTAAACCAGGTTTCACTAAGTTTCTGTGTACATAATACCATGTACTTCTAGTGATAGACACAATTTTAGTAACTTCCCTGTAAGAAAACTCCAATTTGCTTTTATCTTCCTGCAAAGCCAATGCTAATTTCTGAATATTTGCATTCATACTGAAATATTATCTTATCAGTCATTTTCAATGTACCAATTAACACTTTATGTAAATGATTCTTTTACCTTTTCCAGTTCCCCAGCCCAATGACACCACTTCTCTTCACATGTAAACCTCTACAAGCATTCTATAGTCAATGCTACATTTTTAACTTATCTCTCTTTCCACATAACTGTATTTTCACTTTTACAATCTAGGTCTCAAAAACTAGCCTTCAGAAAAAAAAATAAAAATGTAACCATAATAATTACAATTTATCACTGAGTACCCAGAAGTACTTTGATTACCAAAGTAGCAAAAGTATCCCAGACAAAAATATTCTTGCTACTATAAATCGCATACAGCAATGGCTTGTGCAATTTTGTTATCAAATTTGACAGTCTAACACCCACCCTAAAATTTGAAACTGTCTCAATTTGTTTTCATAGACCCCAGTTTAAGTCTTCCAGATATGAAATGAGTAGCAGGCACCTGATAAATATTAAATACATAAATAAATACATAAAAATTACTTTCAGTAAGTTTTTGGCAAGGATTGGAAGGCAGATCCTTTGCCACTTTGCTTTTCTTTCAGACATTTGAAAGACAAAAAGCATAATATAATTTGTAATTTTTTTCATAACAGATTTATTTATATACATTAGACCCCTACCTCCATGAAACTTCTATGATCCCTGTAGTGTTGTAAGATTATAGATCTGTATGAAATTATTTTAACATTTGGTCTATATATTTTTAACAGTAAAAGAGACCTACATTTCATAACTATGAATACTACCTTAACTGCAGAATATAACATATAAGCTGTTCATCTTCACTGCTGTAGCCTGTTACATTTTCCTTTCTTACAGTCTTTGAAGAGATTGTGTCAGCAGTTTGAAGACTGCAAAAAGTGCAAATGAGTTTATTTGCTTAAGGAAACTCAGCTTCCTACAAACTAAGGGTAGAACTTGGCTGTTTAAAAACAAACATCTAGTGTGCTTTGATATGCCCTAAGGTGTGATACTTAGTCATATATTGCTCTTCTGGATGAACACAGGTCTCTATAGGTCCTTAATCATATCTGCCAGCCTGTGTAGCTGTATCTCATATATTAGAACATCTTGAATGAACAGATGCCAATGTTTGGGAACAACTGAGCTACAGCTCAAGGTACACACTGTTTGACAGGTACACCAGATATTTTATTTTGTATACACCACTCGGACTTATTATCTGTGTTAGTAAGAAACTGGAAGAATAAATAGATAAGAATGGATAAATGGATACTAAAGAAGGAAAAAAAAAAAAAAAAGGCTTCATACTTGAAGGATTTTAAATCCCAGTAGCTTACATGGCTTAAAACAGATTTGTGATATGTTCTTTTTTAACTCTAATGCTAAAGGAAACATTTCCATTTGCTTTGCCTTTATTGAGCATAGCAACTTCTTTCTCTTTGAACAGAATAAAAACAAACTCTGAAGTTTCCATGGTCAATTTATGAAACAATTTGAATTAAGGAATTTTTCAATAAACACTTGGTGTGTCATTCTCTTCCAAGAAGTCTGGGATAAATCCAGTTAGTCGTCTCCTACACACAGAATATCTGGAATTAGAGAAGCAGAAGAGCATGAAGTCCCCACCAAAGGAAAAAATCAAGACTGTAAGGGCAAGAGGAACTGTGTGTTAATTTTTGAATCTTTAAGATTGTCCAACAGTCTGTAAATATGTGTGAACTGATTGAAGAAATGCATAGTTAACTGAGACAAAATAATTGCTGTGATAAAAGAAAACACAGTGCTCTGAAATCCTATTCTTATGTTATTGAAGTATATAATTTTATTAGAGGAATATTATTTGACTTTCAAATATGTTTTAAATTGGCATATAGGTATTAGAACAGTTATTCTATACAGATGAGAGCAGCAGCTGACTTAAAGGTATTACATTAATGGCTTGAAAACTACTGTTTAAGATGGAAGTTTAATTCCTATTTGGAAAATTTATTCCACAGAACACAAACAAACTTTCATGATTCAAACTAAAGAGTTAAACCAAAATTTTTAATTAGATCACCTTGGAAATCTTCTCTTGTCTATATAACTTAAAAGCTCCATGTTGTTGTTTGTGATGGGTTGCCTAGTACAGATTAGTACAGCTGTGTCTACAAGAAATCACTGCAATAATTTGCTGTTCAGTACTACTACTACTACTACTACTACTAAAGTGCTGATAATCTGTAGCTATGGAAAAGATAATGTTGATTAGACACTGTGTAAAGAGAGATGACTATCCTCTTCATAAGCAGTTTCTGGCTGAATAAGCATAGAAAAGAAAGGAGAATTATAAAGAACAAATAAAACTATATGCACAACAAACAAGAAATGGTAAAGCTCAAGGTTAAGCTCACCATAGGTTTAACCATTCCTTCCATTTGATACTCATGTTATGTTACACTGTACTTTCTTTTTTTGTAGCTCACATATTTTTGTGATTGTGATAATGAATGAATGACATTTTTGAAAGTCTCTAATTGGAGCAACAATGTGCATGAGTTTCTAACCTGTCTGCTGGGTCGTATTACAAAAAGTATTCAGAGGTTGGGATTAATCCAGTAGTTTGTTATATGTCTGCATTTGGTGTTGCAGGCATGAACTTCTGAGTAACCTGTTTGTTCGTACAATTTCAATCACTCTTAATATACAAGGAGAAAATCTTTATACAGATTTTGACCTTGGGAATATATGCACAAAGCTATTTTGTCATCTGTCTCCTTCATTCGGAGAACACAGTCCTCAGGAGCACTTTCTATTGTCATTTGTACAAAACAGATGTCACCTCTAGTAGACATGTAAAGTCTGTTGATATAACACTAAGCTAAGACCTTTTTAGAGCTTCCTTGCATTGCTAGGAAAGACTGAAACTAAATAGACTCTTTTCATAATAAAAGAGTCCTACCATTATGGATATTCATAGGAGGAAAAAAAACCAAACCAAACCCAACAAAAAAATAACAAACAAAAAAAATCCCCATGGTAATGAAGACCACACAAAAATCAACTTCTTAGAAAAGCTTTCAAGATTTGTTTCTTCCATAATGGAAGTATTATAGAAGGTCTCAGAAGCCCTTGGATCAAATTTCTTACAATTCCAAATTGTAATTTCCTAACTAAGAGTTTTCACTGAAATGAAGACGCTGCCTGCTTTGGAGTTGATCTTTTTCAATCCCTCCTAATCTAGCTACTTCATTTGATATGAAAAATTAAGGACAAGGTCTCTGAACTCTACTCACATTATGGATATACCTTACTAATAAAGTTAGTGTTCTTTCTCAAGCTGCATACGGTTTTAAGTATTTACATGAAGTGAGTGTGAAAACAGAAACTAAGCTAGCATTCATTTATTTCTACACTTTCCGGTAGTTCTTCTTTAGAAGAAATCATACAGTTTTTATCTCTATAATATCTGAGGGGGCAATACATCCAAATAGGTCTCTGTGAAATGTTAGTTTTAAAACATTATGTCCATAGATTTGTTTTTGTACTTTCATTATCAAAATAGAGACTATTACTGAAAAAATATGTATTAAACTCAGGAAAATTTGGTTTTAATGCAAACACATTTGAAATCTATTAATTTTAATATCGCCAAAAGTTTAATTGCATCCCTTTATTTTCAGTCATCTGTTATCAAAGCTGGTAGTTGCCAACATCACTAAAACTTGCACCATTGTATTTTTATTTCCCCTGGCTCTTGGCAAAGAAAGGAGCAAGGAGAATAGAGGAGAGACAAGAGGAGAGAAGGGGAAAGGAGGGGAGAGGAGGATAGGGCAGGGAAGAGGAAAGGAGTAAGGAAGGCAAAACTGATAAGATAATCTAGATTTTAATGTTTATAGAGCATTTTGTCTAACAATCTGTACTTTACTGTACAGTATGCATGACAAATCAATGCAGGGGGTTTATAGCAGGGTGACTATTTTCTCATATTTCTCATCTGAATATTTTCTCAGTAGGGACTTCTCAATGTACAAAATAATTACTTTAATTGCCTTTCCTTTTAAAGGTAGCCAAGTGAAACAGCAGAATTCTTAACAAAAGAAAAAGAAATCTACATAAAATCTCTTTTACTAGAATGTACCAGGATTACACATAAATGACTTGGTTTTTGTTTTCTGTTTATTTTTCTTTTCTTCTCTTTTCTTTTTTTCTTTTCTTTTCTTT
>NW_010292998.1:0-8973 GCF_000700745.2 Antrostomus carolinensis | reverse complement strand
CAGGACCTTGCACTTGGTCTTGTTGAAGTTCCCAGCATAGCTCCATGCAAGCAGTGCCTTTGTGTTGGTGCAGAATTCAGTAACTGCCTTGACTGTTCTGAGACTTTCCCTGAAGGCCGTGGGTCAGTTGTCAGCAGCCTGTCCTCAGGGCTGTGTTGTGGGTATTGTTCTGCACAGGTCTCTTCTTGGTGCTACTGCTGGAAGTGCTGCAGGCAGGTCAAGGTGGAGAGGAGCTGTGTCTATACAGTTGTTTACACAAGATACAGGAGCGTGTCTAAAACCCTGTGTGTGACTGGCATGAACAGTCATAGTGAAGAGCACTTTGTAATAATTAAGTCTCATCTCTGCTGAAGAAAATGTTACTCATGTCCAGAAGTTGCTGTCACTGTTCTTTTGGTTCACTGGCAGAGCTCGTGAAGTCTCTCCCATCTACCACGACGTTTTGTGGAGTTTTCCTCTGACTTACTGTAGAGGTAAAGGGACATCATGAGAGACCAGATCTCATCATGTTCAATGCTTTATGAGGATAAAAACGTTGCATCGCTCCAAGTTGTTGATTCACTTCGCTGTGGCGGATCAGAGGTAGAAGAAAAGGGAAGAGAGACAAGTACTGTTGATCTGTAGTGGTCCATCTTCACCTTCATAAGGCTTGAGATGGTGAATTGCTGTGTTGAAATGGAGTGGAGGATCTGGGAGAGGGTTAGAAGGAGGTAAATTTGTGAAGGGTAAATTAATGGAGTGATGAGAAAAGAGCAGAGAGGACAAATCTTCTTGAAGACTGTGATCAAAAAGCATTAAATGTAACTGAAAACATAAGGAGGTTGGGGAACGAGCTCCATGCCTAGGAGATATTTTAAGATTTTTCTTCTTATAGTTGGTCTTCAGTGGTATGCTTGGTCAAGAAGTGAAACTGGAGAGGGAATGGAATGGAACTGGAAGACAAAACGTAAAATTTCAGGCAGTGTTTATGGAGATTTGTCTCTACAAGTAAGGTGCTCTGTCTTTAAATTGAAAAACAAGATTATGTATGAATTTTAAGAGGAAAATAAGGTAAGGCAGAGTGATAGATAAAACTGAGTTAAAAAAACCCAAGGAAACAAATACAACTGGACCAAATAGATGATTAACAGCCAATTGGAAAAAGTCTATAAAAGAAATAGCTTTCCATCACAAAAAATGTGCTAAACTTAACATTTAAATATTGTCAGTTTACTGAAAATCTTTCCCTTGTGGAGAAAGGTAGAGAAATTTCAAAAGCTTTGAAAAATACCTTCTTTTTTTTTATCCCAGACCAGATTTCTTTTTTTTTTTTAAACTTTAAAGGAACCATTTTGTAAGATATATACATTATTTAATTCTTTTTACAAAAAGCTGAAGTAAAAGCGCTGTATTTTACTTAACCCAAACTGATTTTTGTGTTTAATCTCCCTTTGACCACTTGAGAACCTTTCAGCCTTTATCCCAAGTAGAATGAGACTAATTGATATTTTTTTTTTTAAGAAGTGTGACAACCTGAGTTGAGCTTGGGGGGTTCTTGTCACGTCTTGCTTCCCGAGGAATTGCTGGATGAATTACATCAGGAAATAACCTGCAAAACCAAATCTTGGGAAGGTTGTCAGTGTCAGGGGGATGAAATGACCCTGAGTTTGAATCGTCTCTGATGGCATCACTCTCTTTAACTGCTAATGATGGCAAAGGTGGCTTTTTATCTGTGCTCCAAGGTTGTTGTCCCATGTCAGATCACAGTAGCATGTGTTTGTACGCTGAATTTTACACACATGGGTCATTCTATTAAAATTCAGTGGGAAAGCTTGTATGGAAAATTTAGCATGCTTGGAAGTGTTTGCATTATTGATGCCTAAGCAATTACAATAATATTTTTCTAGTATTTGGTGCATTTTTGATGTTGTGTGTGAGTTCCAGGGTATTACACTCACAATTATTTTAACAAATGCTTTAAGGGTACTATTGACGTCACTTCCCATAGTGGGAAAAGGTCATTACTACCGGCCTTGGAAATAAAAGTAGCTTTGGCCATATCAGAAAACATCTTTAATTAGTAACTGCACAGGTTTCTCAATATGAGAAACAGTCTCATGAGTGATTTCCCTTTTCATAAAGGACTCGTCGTGATGTCATTCCCATTGTGTTAATCGTTGGTGTTTTCACAAATTGTCCCAAATCGTGACTAATTCCCTAAAAATATTCCGAGCAGACATGATTCTGGGGAAAGCTGCTGTTGGCCACTCAGTCTGGGAGAGATAACGGGACAGGCAGCCTCACAGATTCTGTGCTAACTTCAGAATTAGTGTTTCAGGGCAGTGCCATTCCTCTTACCTGCCACTGTCAAAGCAGTTCACGTCCTTGGTGATGTTTTTCCTGATGGTATGGATGTGTGTTTCAGGTGAGTGTGGCACATTTCTGTGGCTTTCATCTAGAAAATGAAATATTTTGATTTTCTTATTTTTACAGTTTATTCTAGCTTAGGTGAACACTCAAATTTGAGTGTTCTGGTTTTTATTGAAAAAATAAATCTCTGCACAGTTTCTTTTAACTTTTTTGTGTTAATTGATATCATCAGATTCTCTTCTCTTCTGGAAATCTTTTGGTGGCCTTTGTGTGTGGGAAAAATTTAAGTAGCTAAGGTGAATAAAGGTTCAGAAACAGCTCTTAAAAATTGATTTCTAAGTACTTGGTATATAAACTTCAGCTTTCTACCGGTACTGCCTCTGTCCCTGTGGTTTGTATTTGTTCAAGAGGCAAAAGAACAAAAATTACTAGCAAATAAGCAAAATAACTCTCTAAATTACTCAACTCTGGAGTTCTTTTGATTTGATCATTTCCTTTAAGGAAAAAAAACCTCACAACTCTTCCTGGACAGTGTATTACGTGTGTGTTTTGAGCTGTATCTATACGTATTTGTTACTTCAGCTGAAAACTGGCGTGGCTGTCCTATGGTGCACGTACCCTGAGGAAATAAATGCTTTTCACTAGTTCCTCCCACACACTTTTTAGTTCTCCAGGGAAGCACTCCTTCTAATTCTAGATATGGATCCTGCTTACATTTTGAATCACTCATCAGGGTTTTCAATACTCACTGACTTGTTGTTTCCATTAAATGTATGTTAGCTATGTTAAAGGTTTGCATCAGGATCTTTATTTAACACTCCTTCTTCTTCGAAATACCAAGCCCATACAACTTGTGACATTTTAAATTTACTTTCATGGGACCTACAGAGTTTCTGGCAGCTTGCTTTGTAAGTTATCTATTTTGAGTTCAAATATAAGCCTCTGGCTTCTCCTTCTACAGACTTTTGTGTTTGTTTCTTTGTTTGTTTGTTTTCTCTAAGCACTTCCAGCTAAATAATCTGCACTTGTGAAGTAGGGTATGTGCTGCAGCTCTTTCCTTTGCAAGGTTATCTTATCTTCATAATAACAATATCAGTTACTTGCTTTTAAGTTTGTTGGATATTTGACTGCTTTGATGTTAGGTCAGGAAAATATCCTAATCAATTCTAAATGTTCATTTCAGATTTCATGTTTCATCCGGTATCGAGCACCTGCTGCTGAGAGCTGGAAAGTCTACTTAAGGTAGGAGGAACAGCTAATGATTTCAGTTTCACACAGGGTTGTCTTCTCAGTAAAACTGTTCAGGTTGAGGTCATTCTTTTTCTTCTTTCCTTATAGTTATTGTTGAAAATACTGATTTTTAAACAGTGGATGTTTAAACAGAATTCCTTGGTTTGTCTTTTCCCTGAGCCTCCCTAGAACTGGCCTTTCTCTGACATCCCATTTACAGCCCTTTAATTCAGCCTGAGGGATGCAGAGGTGGGTAGGCTTGTGCAGCGAGTGATTTATCATGCATGGGGGGAATTCGTAAGGTGTTTTAGCAACTAAAATGTTAATGAGTCTCTTTCTGCTTTTCTGTAGTACAAAACAATTTGTCTTAAGCAAAATCTTTACTAATTTTAAGTAGTTTTGCTATAAGCAGGAGTAGAGAAGTTGGGTAACCACAGCAGTCTTTGTATTACAGGAATCTATTTCTGGTCTTCTGTTTTTTTGATTCCTTCTGACTCCCCTTCCACCTGCATGAATCGTTCTCTTTGCAAACTTCAGCTGGATTCCTCAGTATACGTGGTATTTCTGACTTACACTTTTATTAGGGCTGACATATATGGATGTTTGGAATATTCTTATATTTGAGTGTGGCTAGAATAAGCTGCTGGATTTTTTTCTCTTCTGGTTTAGTGTTTGTGGTTTTTGTTTTTCTTTCCACAGCCTTCTCTGTGGTTGGTGGTTTGGGAACCTGTATTACATCATTGTTTTTCTATTTTTTAGGCTTTGGCAGGTAACAAAATTCATCACCTGCCACTCCAAGAGCACTTTTCCATCTAGCTTACTGATGCAGAGTGCTTTATTTAAAACTTCCATATTAAAAAAACCCACATTTACATCATATTTCAGATGATGTAAATGTTCTCCTTGCCTGTAATGCACTTGAGAACAAAGCAGACGTGGCTGCTAGCATTTCATGTGGACTGGGTCCCTAAGGGGATTTCAGACTGTTATGTTGCAGTTTGACTTCAGAGTATTGCTTCTCCAGGATCTCTCCATATTTTCACCTTCAGGAAACACCACAAGGTCACTTAGTGTCTCCTGACTGTCTAAATTTGCAGAGGTAGATGTCTTTATTCTTCAGTAGCTTTTCTGCTTCACTTCTTACTTCATGAGCGGTTTGGATTATAGTCAGCCTTTCTTAAACTTCAGTTTTCAAGTTTATAGTGACTAATTGCTTCTCCTTTCTAATTTCTCCCTTCCCTTTTCTGGTATGGGATGATGTTTGTATGATGCAATTATTTTTTTCCAAGGAATGCCATCTACTTTCACCACTCCAAGGAATAAGTTGAGTGGTTTAAAAAATAATAGTCTTCAATTTTGTCACCTCAGCTGGAAAAAAACCCAAAGTACTTCTTCAGTTTGAAGAAAAAGCATGAGTAGTGATATTTTTAACAATTAAGACTAAAATCCTTTACCTTATACATCAAGTTAAATCTGAATTATGATTTAGGTGGAAACCCAGACATTTAAAAAATATTTTGACATGGAAAACTTAATGGTGTGGGAAATCCAGAAAACAAGCAGGGGACAAACAGCCCCTCTCCTTCAGTTTATCATATATAAAGTCCTACAAATCAGACCTATGATTTCAGGGGGTTTTATCCTTTCTTTCATTTTCTTTGACCTTTTAAAAGGAACAGCTATGAGTGTTGTGATGTCTTAGGCAAAAAAGCAGACTTGTATGTTTTGTGAACTGAAGCCATTTGTTCTTTGGAGTACATGGTTTGTAAAAGGCTGAAGTGAGTCATATCCTGGTAAAACCATGACAACCAAGTATTTAGTAGTTTGTTAGGTAAATATCTTGCAGTACCTTCCTAGATAAGACTTTATAGAAAACCAGCCCTGTGGATAACAAGGCTGTGAAGGAAGAAGAGACAGTGAAAGATCTAAAATGTAAATTGCAAGTACTTCTGGAGGGTTACACTGGAGTATGTGTATTTTTTCTGGCTGGGGATTTAGTAGGAGGAAGAGGTTAGTGCTACTTACTCTTTGGAATTGGTATTATAAATGCAAATACTGGAATGACAGTTCCAATGGAAATGACAGAAAAATGTACAGATTCTCTTGCTTACCCAGCTGCTTTATAAACTGTTACTGTAAGTCTTGTACTCGTGCTGCAAAAATTTAGGCTCCTATATGTATCACTAGTCTTTTCCTTCCGCAATCATAGAATCACAGAATGGTTTGGGTTGGAAGGGACCTTAAAGATCATCCAGTTCCAACCCCCCTGCCATCAGCAGGGACACCTTCCACTAGACCAGGCTGCTCAAAGCCTCATCCAGCCTGGCCTTCAACACTTCCAGGGAGGGGGCATCTACAACTTCCTTGGGCAACCTGTTCCAGTGTCTGACCACCCTCACAGTGAAGAATTTCTTCCTAATATCTAGTCTAAACCTCCCCTCTTTCAGCTTAAACCCATTTCCCCTTGTTTTGTCATTAGTTGCCCTTATGAAAAGTCCTTCCCCAGCTTTCTTGTAGGCCCCCTTCAACTTTGCTCTACAGAACCACTGGTTTTTTTGGTACCAAAAATATACTTGTCTGTTCCCTGCACTCTTCAAGCCCTTCTCTTACAGGATGGATTTTTCCTGTTTCAATTTGCCATGGTAGTGCTGGCTTTACCCCTTCATCTTACAGTGTTATTAGTATCTGTGTTGGATGGAGTCACAGAATTTAGGATCAAAGGTTTCAATTATAGGTCCCTGCTCAGACATGCCATCTTTTTATTGTAACACTTTAAATTTGCTCTCAAAGCAGATCTCTCACTGATTAGAATAGCACCTGAAAGTACTTAGCAGTTTTCTGTTTAACCCTCTGGGTATCAAGGCGTGTGTCCATGAAAGAGACATACATGGTGATTGTAGAACAGTTGGCTAGATGACTCTGCTAACATCATCCAGAAACCCTGAATGTGTAGATGCCCTTTAGCTTCTTCAGCTCTTAAGTATTCTTTGTCTTCTCCCTGATGCTGATTATTTACTCTGATTATTTATTAGTGATGCAGAAGACGTGTATCAGTAGGGAGGGATTATGAGCAACAGTTCTGTTTGGCTTTATAATTCTGACTTACTCCTCAGCCCAGTCTTTATGCACTGAATTGGGGCAGAGATTCTGTAGGCAAAATAAATGTAGTTGGATGGGTATTTGTGTGTGTGTGTTAGTGTTTTCAAAGGTGTTGGGCTTCCATTGACAGTAGGTGGTGCTAGCACTTCCACCTAGGAAGCAGCTTCCAAAAGATGTTCTCCTGATTGTATTCCTACTGCAAGTGACATCAGATGCTTTCTAACTTTATGGTTTAATTTCAGCTGTATTAAGCTAGTATTTGATGAGCAACCTTGTTATATCCAGTATAGCACTCGTTTAAAAACAGTATGTCAGATTGATAAATTAATGTTCCTTTTTATCTCTTACAGAAAGAAACACTTCCCTAATGAAATCTTAATTCATGTTTTCTGTGTATTTTGGATGTTAGGTGTGTAATGTTGTTTTAATACATTCAGGGCTTTTCCTTTCTTGATAGAAAAATCTATTTCAAAAGATTTCAGTTGGCACTTCAAACTTTAAAGAGTAACCACCACTCTGTTCTCAGTGTCAAGATAATTAATGTTTATTACTTCTTGCCAATTACACCTGTGTGCTTATAGCTCCTCCTGGCTTCAGAAAGTGGAATTTTGCTGGGCTTGGTATCTAATTAATTATTCTGGATTTTTGGGGCATTGGAGAAAGATTTACTTTTCTAACAAGGTTATGGTAAACTTCACCTTTGTCCAAGCAGATTGGGTTCACAAATGTGTGTGAGTTCAGCAGTGGTTCCATGCAGGGCATGCTCTCTTTTCTAGCTGGGTTCCTGCTGTGAAGATCTGTATTAACAGGCATCACCCGAGTTTTAAATGCAATGAACTTGTATGTAACAAACACAAACCATGCCACATGGTCTTTAATGCCATCCTGAACTCTGTCCTGGCCTTTGCTCAGCCTAGTTGTTGTTCCTCAGCCTGAGCCCAGAGCATCTGTTGGCTTTTACATAGAACTGAGTGGGCTGGGGAAAATAAATTACAGTGCTTGTGATATTCTTCTTAGTTTTCTCATCCCTCAGTGGAGTTTTATTAAAACCTCAGCCTGTCTGGATTATCTTGGAATATGTTACTGAGGTTGAATGGAGTTCTAGTCTTCCCTCTGGAGGTGCCTAAGGAGTTCTGTCTACCAAAACAAATAATTTGCTTTGGTTGCTAGCCCTTCTACTAAATGTGAGTAGGGAAATATAAAGCAGAAAACAAAGTTTGACTCTGTAAATAGTGCTCCTGACTCTGTAAATAGTGCTCCTTTGTAATCCAACTTGGATGGATCTCTACTGGTACATTCTGATGATGCCAGGCATAGCCAAGTAACACTGCTGCTGCCTTCCAGACTGTTTGAATTGCAGATTTCTGAATGTTTGACTTGGTTAAATGTGCATGAGGCTTTTCCTCATACATCAGGGCGTGAGCCTGTACATTGCACCATTATTTCAGCTTGGAAATGTTGAGACCTTTTCACAGAGTAGATTCTGCTTCTCAACTTGGGGTAACTAATTTATTTATTTATTTATTTCAGCCCAGCCCTGCAAACACATTCTTGTTCAAATTTGTGCAACCATGTTGACATGTTCAGATCAGTAAGAGTGGTTCTTATATCTGAAGTCAAGCATGCCTATACCTGTTTTTTTGAGCTATTATGGTGGTAGGCTCTTATTTATAGTTGTGATGAAGGTGGATGCAACCCATTTTATTGGTCTAAAAATCAAAACTAATTCTGTTTTACTATGGCTATTCTGTTCCATCCCACTAGTGTATTTATCACATCTCTAAAAATAGACTTGGAGCTCATAGGAATGCAGGGCTGTAACTGCAGTAAAGTTCACTGTAGCTCTGTTTCTGTGAGAACACTTCTCTTGCTCACTGGTAACGTCTAAACCTGCTTTGATCCTGTATTTTGGTTAGTGGGTTAAGATCTGTGCTGCCTGTTATTTGCTGCAGGAAATACACAGGACTGTTTAACACTGGCCTAGGAAAGGTTCTGAAAGCAACAGGATAGTCTGAATCATTCACCAAGACTGTTCTGATCAAGATAATAAATGATAATGTGTTCTTCACTCTGCTGTCTGGTAAAATGACCTTTCAGTATGTCCAAATTTCAGATGTTTAGTGGATCAACTCCTCCCAGCCTCTGAGTGCACCTTGAAAAGAGTGTTACCTTCCTGCTTGGGGGAAAAAAAAAAACAAAACTTGAAGAGAATTTTCCAAAAGCATCAAAAAGACCAGAATTCAAACCATCCCATAATCTTTTCAAGGCTTGACAGTTACAGTTTTTACCTGTAAA
>NW_010292997.1:320-1075 GCF_000700745.2 Antrostomus carolinensis | reverse complement strand
TTAAGTAGCCCTGTGAGGAGCATGGAGTTGGTCACAATGATCCTTACAGGGCCCTTTCCAACTTGACATATTTATGATTCTATGATAATATTTCCTTTACTTACCTCCCACCCCCCAAGACAATGAAAATATTTCAATTATTTTCAGAAACTAGAACTTAAGCCTTGAACAAAAATTGAAACAAGTGCAGGTCTTGCTTGCTCCATAGGATTTTCTATTCCTGCATTACTTATAAACATTTCATCTATTCAAGTAACCTGCTGGATTTTCATCCTTGAAAAGGATGGAACGTGCAAACCTTAGTCCAGTCCGTTTTCCTAGGACACACTTAGGAAGTAGCACACAAGACAGAATCTCTCTGCCGTTGGTGTCTGGAATGACCTGTGCTGGCTGTGTCATACAGCTTCACTGAAGTCCCTGTGGCACTGCAGCTCTCACAAGCTGATCTCCATCAGCTCAGGCTAATCACCATCTGAAGTTCCCTGAATTTCTCAGGCCTCAATGCAGATGTTGTGGACAGATGAATCAGCCATGTGCATCTTTGTGCTTCTGAGTACAACACACTGACTGAAGTAGGTCATATAAAGCGAGAGTTGCCTTTGTTTAGGCAAAGACAGAGCACATAGAATTCCTTCAGACAGGCTTCATTGCCACACTGTAACACATCGCTTCAACCGTATTTCATTTTGGCATAGTACGGGAATTCCTCTGTGTTTATGTGCATCTAGTACCGAATGCATCGCTGAAACACACAG
>NW_010292997.1:0-292 GCF_000700745.2 Antrostomus carolinensis | reverse complement strand
GCACTGCCACGGGAAAACGCCAGCCGCTCTCCCTCCCGCACAGACCACTCTGCCCCAGCACTCTCCTGACAGACAGGGAGGGCTGAGGGCGTGCAGGGCCCCTCCCCGGGCCCCGTCGCACCGTGCTGGGCAGCAGCACCCGCCCGGGCACCCCCCACGGTCACCCCACGCAGCTGCTTTGCTGCCGCTTGTTTTTCACCCCGGACAGGCTCCGGGCTGGAGGCCAACGCCGCTGCTCTCCCGCAGGATGGGCACGGGAGGCGACGGGGGAACCCCGCCCGCTGTCCCGGGG
>NW_010292996.1:0-19053 GCF_000700745.2 Antrostomus carolinensis | reverse complement strand
GACTGGAGGCCCGTCTGCAGCCCATGGATGTTCCCGGACTGGAGGCCCGTCTGCAGCCCATGGATGTTCCCGTGCTGGAGCTGGGAGCTGAGCCCAAATAGGTCTGTGACTCCATGGGAAGCTGCTTTGGAACATCTTGTTCCTGGACTTTCATGCCAGGAAGAACAGCAGAGGTGAACTGACTGAACCCCCATTCCCTGTCTCCTGTGCCACTGGGGGGAAGAAGGTAGAGAAATCAGGAGCAAAGTGATTTGAACCGGGAAAGGAGGGAGGGTTGGGGGAAGGTGTGAGATGTGGTTGTTATGTCTCACTGTGCTACTCAGATGAATGGCAATGAATTAAATTGATTTTTCTTCCCCAAGTTGAGTCTGTTTTGCCTCTGACCATAACTGGTGAGGGAGCTGTCCCTGTCCTCATCCCAATCTGTGCCACCACACCTAAGCAGAAATCTATCCTAGATAAAAGTGACATGACTGTCCTATATACAAAATAACAATTGCTCATTTGAATTCTGCCTACCTAATTCTTCAGTATATGAACAAGTTACTTTGTGACAATTTGCCTATATTAGACTCCTCCCCTCCTACACTGTGTGTAGAAGAGGTCCAGCCTACAGCAGTTGTGTAAGAGCAGGACCAGCAAGAAACTGAAGCCCTGTCAGGGCCAGTTCTTTTGATCAAGGCTTCCACCACAACATCTAAAGCTATCCTTAAACTAGTCTGGCTCATGTCTAGTGAAAGCCAAGATCCCCTTTCCTAAGATATTGTCCTGGTTTTTAGCTGGGACAGATCTAGGTTTCTTTTCAGTAGCTAGAATAGTGCTGTGTTTTGCTCTCAGCCTGGGATTTTTTATGAGAGAACCACTGATAACGTACCAGTGCTTGCATTTTTGTCACTGGAAGTGAAGGACTTTGTATTTTGTTAGTCTACAAGAGCAAGATCAAAGGGGGTGAGGAATATTTGAATTAATAAGCTAAACTGGAATTTGGATATGCCAATGGGATATTCCAGATCATATCCCATCATTTTCAGTGTATTAGTGAGGGTCTCTTCCTCTTTTGGTCCTGCCTCTGGCTTTTGCTTGGGCTCTCACTCTTCCGGGATTGTGGTTTTGTTTCGGGATTGTCGCTCCTCCGGGATCTGGGAACGGGCCAGGCTTGGTCATGAGCAGTTGCCCTGGGTATCACTCATTTGCATATTTTGTTACTATTATTATCATTAGTATTTTAATATTAGTATTATTTTAAGTTTTATTTTACTTCAATTACTAAATTGTTCTTACCTCAACCCACAAGTCTCCTTACCCTTGCCCCCAATTCTCTCCCCTATCCCCTGGGGAAGGGGAGGAGTGAGTGAACTGGTGCCAGTAATAATTGCCCCACATTGGGTGCCAAAAAGACTGTGGTGGTTTCACTTGGCTCGTGGCCAAACACAGCCACTTATTCACTTGAAAACCTCTGCATGCCATCAGGTGAATTTAATCTTACCTGTGCTTGCACATCTCCTTTCTCTGCTAAAAACTGATAATACTGAATCAAGTCTTCTTCTAGCATCCCACTTGCCATTCCTGGATTTTCTACTTCATCTGCTAAGCGAATTCGCTGAACCACTGTGCCACCAGTCAAAGAAATGTCACTAGCAACTGAAAACCAGATAAAATAATATTTTCAGACAGTTTTGTTCCATACAAGTATTACACTGCAACTTAGTAAAACCAGATCTCTACAGAGCTTCAAACTGTTAGTCAGAGAGAATCAATTACTTTGACTCTCTCTAAGAATTAAAGACATTTCAGTAGACAGAGATAAAAAAAGCATATCATGATTCAGAGCCAAACATAACTTGTTCAACAGCAGGTTTTAGCAGGAATTTTCTATTTTTATACTATGCTGATAGTACTTCTAGTATCTTCTAGGTGAATGATACAGAAATACACATAAAGCCAAGAACATCAGCCCAGTAAGAAGTTTTTACCATGATTGGCTACAAGTCGGTAGTGAGTGAGAGCAGATTCACAGCTCTGAAGGACTCCTATCCCAGCCCAGTACCGGTAACCCTAGAAAGGAAAATATAAATATATGGGACTATTGGTCACTTGACAACATACTGCTTGCCAGGTTACAAGCTTTTTTCACATTACTTGAGCAAGATTTAACAAGACAATAGACAAAATGAAGGCCACAAGTCCATTGTGTCTGCATTAAAAGCAACTGACTGATAGCATTAAAGCTTAAGCACAGCCAATATACTTCAGATATTACTCAGGAAAAAGCAAATAAGCAGAATTATACTTATGGGTGAAAACCTAAAGCCTTTTCCTTACACATGTTGCACTTTATTTGCCTTAAATCTCACAATACTGATTAAAACAGTTTCTTCTGTAAAGATCTCTGGCTTTCACATTTCTCATTAGCTTATAAAAATTAGAAGTCTGACACTACTGCTTTAAGTCAAGACTTGTAAACATTGTCCATCTAAATTCATAGTGGTACACAGCTTAAAATGAGCAGAATTTTCTTTAAGTTAACAAGGAATAACAGGGAAGATACTATTGCCCACCTAATGCACGCATGATGATCTAATATTTGGACACTGTATTCACATGAAAGCAAATCTCACATTAAAAATATAAGAGTACAAAAAAAGTTATTGCATTTGTAATGTTAGTAGCTATCATACTTACCAAGATCATATGGGCAATCAGATTTCCTCCTAAAGCTCCAAAAGTGTAATACACCAGGGCCTTAAAACAAAATCATTGGTTATTTAACATCTGTCTCCAAGATAAAAATAGAGGAGCACACACTGAAGACTTCTAAGTTACCTTAGCTTGACTAGAATTGACTCCTAGACCAGATGCATACAGAAATCCAAGAGCCTAGAAATAAAATAAAGTTTGTCAGCACATTCTTTGAAAAATCCAGGATCAGTTTTCCTGAAATACACAAGTATAAAGTAGTTAAACAACAATTCAAAGCTGCAAAGAATATGCGAAGCTCCACCTTCACCTTGGTACCTCCTGTATCTAGGCCCTTCCCTGCCCCTTTTACTGTATGAAGTTTATAAATTATTCAGTTGCCTAGGACACTAACATAAATACATCTTACCAGAATTCAGTTTAGTGGATTGAACACAAGGAAGAAACTATTTCCTGAATGCCATATGTAGGTCCAAAGGTTCTGAACAGTAGAAGTAACCCAGTTTAAAGACCCTCAAGTGAAGATCAGTAATATCTGTCAGGTTATTCATGTATCCTATTTGTCTCATACATCAGAGCAAACATATATGAACCATGACCTTCTCTAGAAGAGTCTTAATGTCTGATTTACTGTCTAACAGATCCTACAAATTTACAATTTTGCATCTGTTCTGCCACGGGTTAGCTGCATTTATGACTATAAATATAAGTGGTTAGATGCACAGAGCTGTTTGGATTAGGTTTTTTCAAATGTTATTTTATTCTTAAAATTTACATAATTACTGTTTTATCTTTAACACCTGTTACAGCTGTGTGGCTCAGAGAAGAAACTAGAAGCACAGAAGAGAACAGTATATATAGAAAGGTGTCTATATTTCACAGTGTTCTAAGACTATTCTAGGCAATTCTGAAAACACACACACACACAAAAAAAAAAAATCACCTCATGCAGACAGTATTGAATTCTAGACCAATGAAAGTCAAGGTCTTAACTGACAGATAAAGTATCTAGAGAAAACATATTTCTGCTTTCTATGGTAAATAAGCACTCTAACGTTAAACAGGGAACAGCAGGAGACATGGTAGCCAAAGAGCTAAAAGAAACTGGTAATTCCTAAAGAAACTGACACTTCCAAAACAAAAGAGAACTAAACAATTAGTAGATGCAGATATTCAAACACTAAAATTGATAACATCCACATTTTATGACGTTATATGTGAACAATTACATTTGAACAATTCCATAATGTTCAAAGTCACATGGACAAAGTGAGTTCCATTCCACTAAACAGCTTTCAAGATCACTGAGATTACAACCTCCTAGATTATAAACTTGTGTGTGTGTTTATCTACCTATCTTAAAGGTGAAAATGCAGATGAAAAGCCACAACATCCCACACAAACCAAAAGAAAAAAGTAACAGAGTTTCAGAGAAGATTTGTTGTTTGGAGTCACCTCTATCTACCCATTTTTTGACTTATACATCCAATCTAGTCAGTCATACAACAGATAAGAAAATTAAAAAAAAGATCACCACCATACTGTCTTACTGGTAGTGTAATGCTGTTTATTTAAACTCAAAGAGAAGACCTGTTTCCACGTGTTTACCTTGAGGGTGCAGGTGCCATTTGTTTTGCTGCACCCTCAGTAACGCTAGCAGCATACAGGTAAAGCAGGTAAAGCAGAAGCATTTGGGGGACAGTCTTTGAACCAAAGGAAGGCACTGGTGAAATTTAAAAGGTAAAAGGCAATGAGCAGTCAGGATAGGAAATGCTCAGGCAAGCATTAATAAAATACATTTCCTGAATCAGAGCCTAAATCAAGTTTTCAAACAACCTAAAAAAGCAGCACTCAGTCTGCTGTCTTTTTTAACCAGGCAACAGATACCACTTACTGTTCTTACTCTATTCTGGATGCAAGAACAATCTATAAAACCACCTTAGAATAAGTACCATCTATAAAACAATTTCTAAACCTACAAAAACTTCTGTAGAATCTAAGGACATACATACCATTTGTCCTTTAGGAGAACCTTCTTCTGTTAGTTTTTCAAATAGTTCTTTTGATGACTGGATGTTCTGCTTCAGGTAATCCCCAAACAACAAAGCATAAGACACTTTTTCCATTGCCTTGGTATGATTCATGTCAGCAGCTTTCAGAAGATATTGATATGCTCTTAAAAGAAAACAATTTCTTAGTCGCCTTGAGGCAAAGAAGTAGATTCCATTCATAGACCTGAACATTCTGGGGAGGTGTTTTGTTCCTCTGTTTTAGCCTCCACTTTTGACAAATGTATCTACCTACAGTAATTTGTTTCAGCTCCAAATAATCAATTTATGCAACAACTCATATGATTCTGCTAATAGATAAACTGGATTTTAATGTTCACTCTACTCCATATGCAAAACAGTATGCATTTCCTACCTTGTAAGATATACCAAAAATTTAAGGTCAAATGACCACATTTTCCTAGCAACAATTTTAAGTCCTGTACTAGATAGCTAGTAGGACGACTACTCTGACAGCTTCAAAGAACATGATAGAAAAAAGAAGCCTGAAAAACACTATGGAGTCTCTTTGATTTGTTGAGTACAAAATCATTCCAATGAAAACAGTAAGTGTTGGGTCCAAGACAACTGCATACATTTTGTGATGAAACAGTCATGCTAACAATTGGAAAGTTCTTTGGAAACTCTTTCTATTTCAGCCTCAGAACTTACAGTAGTCCTCCAAGGTAATTTCACAGCAGCTGGTTTCACAGAAATTTAAAAAACTGTAATCTTAAACATCATAACACAGTACTGTCAAGCATGCTTCAGCTTGATTTCTCATGGTTCTCTGATAGCATTCCAAGATTATTTTTTTTTTACCTCTCCTCTTTTCTATTCTCAGATTTGTTTTCTTTCTTTAGGACAGGCTGAAGAACACCTGGTTTCTCACATAATTTCATCTTCTAAGAAAGTATAAGGTGTTCAAAAGAACTAAGATCTAATATTGTTTTACAATTCCTATGCTATTTTATACAAAAGAATAGTAGTCAGAATCTAACAGATACTGTCTCCCTTTGTCTTTGGCAAGATGTGATGGACAACCCCTAGCTGTGCTTCAGTTTCCCCGATACATGAAGTAGAAATACACTCCCTTATATCTACAAACAACTTTAACATGGCAATAGTGCTCAGATAAAAATCAGCAGCCTGAAGTCACAACTTACTCATGAAGCTGTCAACGTGAGTACCAGGGATTTCTAAATTAACATAGCTGTTCTTAATTATTGTGGTAAGCTGACAACTATTTAATCAGAAACTGGATGTATATAGAGTAGGAAGTAAACAGATCAGAATTAACAGAACACTAATTTAATTCTTCTTTTTTTTTGTTTCATCTACAAACATTACCCTTTTCTCTCATACAATGTTAATTATTGGAGCTTTAACAATTTGTTGAGATTAAGTTTAATACTGTTTTTATGGTGACCGAAAACATCAGAAAGTAGGACAAAAACAGAGCAGGACAGGAAATGCTGATTTTTCCCGCTTAAATCTTTGAAACAGAATGAGAACCAGAGTGTAAGAAACATTTGGAAAAGGACAATTAACTTGTATGATGTTCTCAGTTTTTTTTCTGGGCAGCTGCCACATACAAATTGTAGTTAGAGAACTGCAGCACCATCTTGCATTAAGTCAATGTTTTGACAACATCCACTCTTCAGAAGTTAACCTTACACAATTTTTAGTGGATTCAGAGGAAAGCAGGCAAAAATTTGTTCTTCTAAATAGCCCCCAATTACTATTTCTTTTCAGTAGTATCACTGCATAGTTTGATGCCAAGTCCAATAAAATGCAAAGTCCCAGGGCATCTAATTTAAGTTATTTTTCAGTTAAGCCAGAGTGACCAGCCACGTCATCCTCTTGTTGGGGTACAAGAGATAGACTTACTCTTTCTTCTGAGCCTTTTTACTGCTTTCATTAAGGATTTTCATTCCAGTCTGATAAACATCCTCAGCTTCTTGCATCTGCCTTCTCTTATTAGACTGTTCTTCAGCTAAAAAAAAAAAAAAAAAAAAAAAAAAAAGGTACATTAAGAGCTCCAATTACATAGCTCAAGACTATTCTCTCAGAATTCCTATTGGTTTAAAAGGGAACATACAGCCAGAAATATGTTTCTGAAGACCAATAATCAACCCAAACGATTACAAAAAGCTGTCTAAAGGAGGTGTTGGATATCTTGGTAGACAGTTTCTTCTCATGTGATGTCTCTCGTGTACAAGTTTACTGTTAAAATATTATTTTAATTGCTCCAAAGCAAACTGTGCAAGGAAGAAAGGTTCCTCCTTCAGGACATTTCCTAGAGAAGGGTTGCCTTTGTGCAACAAATCAGCAAGCATACAGGGAAACCCTGTCAAATTCCTATACTCCTACAGCCTCAGAAACTAAATAAGATTTTGATAGATGCCTCCACTGCAAGATTTCCCAATAGCTTAGGAAAGTGGCATTTGCATTACAATCTTTTCCATCATGAGAACTTTGCCTTTATAACTACTTATATATCAGAGTACAAAGTGGCCATTAATATATGACAGGGACTTCTAGACCCTGAAATAAAGGGCATTAAGAGAACTGAAAATATTAGCTTAAGAGAGCTTGGACAAGAAAGAGACATCAGGTCACTTACTTTCACAGAAGCCCCACTTTTGATCTTTCTTGTAATCATAGGTTGTTGCACACCAAAGCCTGCCATCTTCCCTCCCATCTGCAGTGCACTCTGCATACTCCTTCTCCATGAACAAAAAGGGGAAGTGGCAAGGTTCACCATCGGCAGTGCCTCCAATTGCTGTCAAAACTGAAAATACATACCCAGGAATTAGGCTGCTTTCCTTTATTCCGCAGATTAACATAATCTACTACATATAGAAATTAAAAACAACAGGGGAGTGCTTTCCTATGAACTGCATTTAGACTAGTTTTCAGTAAAATTTGTAATTTACTGAGAGCAATTAATTTTCTAAACAGCACTTGAAAAGATGTTTTTAATTAGGAAATGAAACAGAAGGTATGTGGTTTCTTATATTCCTTAGTTCTAAGCAAAGAGAATATTTTTTAGACTGGAGAAGGCAAATCTCAGTTACATTTTTATTGCCTAACAAAATAAACAGCCCTTCCTTTCACTTTCTCTTCTCTGCAATCCCTTCCTCATGCAAAAGACTACCCTCAAAGTGCACTCCAGTACATATATTCAATTTAGCCCCAGGGCTAGACTTAATCATGACAGAACCACTCACATCACCGAATGTGATACTGGAAGTACTTGAGTATCAGCAGGGAGCACACTTAGAACATACAGCTGTAAGAAAAGACTTAAATGAAACCACTGTGAGTCCAGTCGTTTTCTGTTGTTGCAAATACTTATACGGAAAACTTTATTTCACTTCGCTGTATATTTAAGCTGCATTCAAAATTACTTTGAACAGCATGAATTATTATTTCTAGAACTTCAAAAGCTACTGATTACAGTATTGCAATATTTTCAAATAAAATCAATCTTCTATGAAGACTAAGAATTATCTCTGTTTTTTGAAAATGAAATTATTTCAATTAGCCTTTTATAAAGGTTTTGCTCTTTCCATAAGCTAAATCCAGCAGCTGGGTTCAGTTTCATTTGAGACGTTTGCAAAGTCATGTAATTGAGAAAGTCAATTATATGGTGTTTTTTCAAGTTAAGTTCACAACTCTTGGGGTTATAGAGAAAGCTAGTTCTTTCTTTCTAGGGTCTAGAGTTGTAAGGCCAATCAAAAAAAAACCCCAAACCAAAACAACAATTCAACAAGTCAAAAAATTGATGATTTTTTTGAAGCACAGGGAAGTCTCCAGGATTAGTCAGCCCATTCAAATTGCTCTTCATAATTTGATTCCTTGGCAGATGTTCTACCACACCACTCCAATTTAATTATCCCATAGCACTCAAGGAAAAAATGTTATTTTCAGAAATTGCATTCAAAAAATAATGTGTCCAGATGCAATTAGCCTGGAATAATTTTAGATGTCTGTTAACCACAGAGTAATGCACAAACTCACGCTAAGGGTACATATAACTACAACTGATGGGACCTCTTATCACTGTCATTTGAACAAACTCCAGGGCCAGGATATTAACACTACTTGAGAACTTGAAGTTTTACTTGCACTGGTTAGTACTTGTCTCCTGTATTGAAACCAACTGGACACGAACCGTTTACACAGTGCTCTGCATGAGAGCTAGCTGTACACTCAAGTTATGAAATTACTCTGCCCCAGTCCTTCCCCTTGCCTTTTTTTAATTCTAAATTCAGCCATAATGCTGTTTTTCCCCTCAGACAGTAACAAACACTAACCCCTAAAGCAACATAGCAGTGCGAGCACAGGATAAAATGTTCAGAGTTATTTTATTATGTACTTAAAGAATGATAAAATACAAACTGAGGCAAATAATTTACTCTGAGGATAAATTACTTTGTCAAACTGAGCATGCAAGTAGCAATTTACCTGTTTCACTACATCTGAATAATGTATATGATATTTTATAATTATATTTTGTCCTTATTTACTTATATCTCATATTTTATGCTGCAGGAAACCCAAATATACCTTACTTATAAGTAATGATTACATTACTGTAAGATTCCTCCAAATAGGATAGCAAATGCAGCAGGAATTCCCAGCTCTGTATAAACTTGTGGACAGTTTTCAGCAAAAACTGTTAGTATGGAACTTGACTGTTACAAAAACATACAACACACAAAAAAAATTAAAAATACAATTTTCTTTACACACAAGACCTCCTCACTAATCAGAAGAGAGCAGGACAACTTCTTTCTTAAAAGGTTAAAAGCCTTAGTAGTACTAATCCTAAATTACTGAGGATATTTTTTTTCTGTTCAATATCCTGTAAAATACACATGGAAACTTGAAGACTATTGTTTTTTTCCATTCAATCTCACAACCATACACAGGAGCCAAACCATGTTTAGAAAAGCTTTATTCTCCCTTAATGCAGCCCTGTCACCAGTAGCTCATTCAAGACATGTAACACCTGTACCTGAGGAAGACTGATCTCCTGCTCAGTTAAAAAGTCTGCCAGTAAAGCTGTCCTTCAGCAGTTTTTTTTCCTGCCAGAATACAAGTATTTTTCCTTCACAATTGCTTTTTAGATAAAGCCAGTAATTCTTCTATCCACATTGCCCTTTTACTTCATAAGAGGTTCCAAAAACTGCACAAGACTTAAACTCAGGGTTTTTCAAAGTCACTTGCAGTACTTTGACAGGTGTAGTTAAAAACCTTAGTTGCCAGGGAGCAAGCCATCTGGTTACACCTCTCCGATGTGACATTAAAAGTATCTTAAAGTTTGCTTCTGAAATAGACTGCACTGACTAAATAGGGTGCTTAGCTCACTGGTTTGTGGCAGCAAGCTATTTAGTGGTTTTTCCTGTACAACACCACACCTACCAACAGCAATATTTAATCCTATTACTGAGTTTTTACAAACCATGTTCTAGTTCTGAATTAATAAGGCAGGCTTATTAGAAAACACTGAAAGTTAGTATGTAACAGAGCTCATTCCATAACTCCTGCTTTCTTTTGACATTTGAATATGAATTGAGAATACAGACAAATACTATTCCCATGTAGCTATATTTTTTTCAGTAAAGTTGAAGATTTACATTTTATGGACAAGTGACAAGGAAAAGTCTTTGTTGCATAGGCTTGGGTACTTAACTGTGACATCAGTTATCATCCACTATTAACAGCATGTCAAAAAATAATATTAAAATAATATTAAATGTATATTTTTATTAGTAGTAAAAAAGAAATACTAGATGGAAACAAGAATTATGGAAAAACCTTCCAAATGGATCTAGAAATAACCACTAAGATTTAAATCACAATATATTTGAAAACTCTTTGATGTCACTTTCTAATAGAAAAGGCAGCAATTACCATTCCATTCCAGAAAGGTTGACACTAGTTATTTCATATGTCTAAAATTACTCTCTGTGTTCATCCACATGCCAAAATTATTCAGATGCATTTTTCTTGCCACTTGTTCAAAAGTCTGTGGGCAGTTACCTGGACTCTGTATTTCTGCTTCTTCCAAATCCTTATTTAATAGATTTGACATTTCTAGAGAGTTCAACTCTTCCAGGGAATTCTCTTTTTCCCCCTCTTGACTGTGAAAGTTCTCTTCATCCTCTGATTGAGAGTCTGATTTCCCCGATTCAAGGAAGATCTGACCAGCTACCACTCGAGTTTCTGTGGAATGGTCCTTTACCTGGTCCTCTGCAGATAAAGTCTGAAGGAAAGCAGCCACATAATTTAGAAGATTAGAAACTGAACGGCAGCAGATGGCAAAAAAACCATTACTTTTAAAAGACAGGATTAATTAACATATTGAGTGTAAACAGTAGCATCAAAGATTGAATTACTGCTATCAGCTCTCACTGACTCTATTTCTTTCAGTTTTCTGAGAAAATTCTTTTTTCAAAGATATAACACAACATTAATTCTTCTGATGCACAGAAGAAATTAATGAGACAGCATGAACAGTTTAAAATAGGAATCAAATCATAGTTCTGAATTTCAGACCTTTGCTCTCACTACACAAGAAAAACAGAATGACTAGAAACTTATTTCCTCACCTTTGACTCCAGTGATTCATCTTGATTTCCCTCTTCATCTAGAAGAGATGTTGTAAGTCAGTAAAAAATCTTTTCCATGAGTAATTTTCTCAAAAATAAAAATATATTTAGCTATAATATTGTACCATAGGTTTGAAAAATGCTAGTGTACTAAGTTGACTAATGCACTTCAGAAAGACCTTGTTAGTGTTGTCAGGAAGAATCAAATGTTTCACAGACAACTCTCTTCTTCCTTAAATTACACCAACACAACTGTGTGTCCAACATAGGAAAAAAATGTGGATTTTTTTTTTTTTTTAAAAAAAAAGAAAACCTCAAATCAATCCTCTAGATTACTACACAGTTTAAGTTGTTCCAGTACAACTAAACTACTTAAGAAGGTATGCATCAAGTGAAAAGGGCCTATGGAACCTAAGGCTTTTAGTCACCAAATCAGCTTTAGTATAAACAGCTTCAGTAGTGATCAGAAAGTTACATTAATACCACCCCACTTATAGTTAAAAACACTGTTCTTCAAAATTAACGCCAATTAATTTTGCCTGATCAACATATTCAAACCTTTACATAGAGGTCTCTCTTCAGAACTGTGAGAAATTAGTTTGCCTAAGATCCTGTTCAAGAGCTGCAAGCCTTGTTTAAATGTCATCTTTCTTATCTGAATGGGCTGATATGATACTTGATTAGAAGGACTGGAAGGAGAAGAGATGGTAAAGAAGAAAGGCTATTAGGCAGAAACCTAAAGGAACAGAGGTGAAAAGGAGTGAGAAGATAATCAGAAAAGCTTATTTATGACAGTTTTACCATGGTTTTGCAGAATCACAGCTCTTATTTTCTTTGTTCCTGTAACTTAAATGGGCTACTTGTTGTGCTCTGAACAACTTGGTTTGCACTATTATCTCAACTGAAAGCCTCTAAAATTATCACAGTCGAAATGTGACTGTTCTCAGCCATCACTATCCAATACTGCCTCTTTTAGGTAAACAAAACCCCCCAACATTTGAAAGAAAATGCTACAGGCCTTCCTCTCTCTGGAACACAACTCACTTAAACCAAGATAAAAGCATAAAATATAAACAGATGACTAAGCAAATCTGCCACTAACTCTTGCTACATTTCGAAATCCCCACTGCTCCTGAGACTCTGTGGTATGTAGTGTCCTATAGCAGTGGCAAGGTGCTTGACAGGTTGGAGACCTGCACTATGACTAGAAAAGGTACCTAAACTGATAGAAGTTAGTGCCCTGTACATGAGACACACCATTTAGTATGTTACGGTTAGCTACTGAATGACAACAAAACTCTCCAGAAATTTATAGAACTCTGCTGACTTTCTGTAAGCATCTGGCAGCAAACAAAACTTCTATGCTTTTCACCCTCATGCAAGTAAAGTGTCTTACCAGAGATAAATCATCTCTGAAGTGACAAACTACAAACATGACACTTCTTGGGGTGCAACAAGCACTGCATTGCGAGCTGGTCAAGGGAGGCGATCATCCTCCTTTGCTCTGCACCAGTGTGGCCTCACCTCGAGTACTGGGTGCAGTTTTGGGCACCACAGTGTAAAAAGGATCTAAAGCTACTAGAGAGTGTTCAGAGGAGGCCACTAAATTGGTGAAGGGCTTAGAGGGGAAGCCGTACGAGGAGAGGCTGAAGTCACTTGGTTTGTTCAGCCTGGAGAAGGGGAGACGGAGAGGAGATCTCATCGCAGTCTAGAACTTCCTCACAGAGGGAAGAGGAGGGGCAGGCACTGATCTCTTCTCTCTGGTGACCAATGATAGGACCAGGGGAAAGGGCAGGAAGATGTGCCAGGGGAGGTTTAGGTTGGACATTAGGAAAAGGTTCTTCACCTAGAAGGTGGTGGAGCACTGGAACAAGCTCCCCAGGGAGGTGGTCATGGCACCAAGCCTGACAATATTCAAAAAGCATTTGGACAACACCCTCAGACACATGGTCTCAATCTTGGAGTTGTCCTATGCTAGGGCAAGAGTTGGAGTCGATGATCCTTCAAACTCACAACATTCTATGATTTTTCATGTTTTAAAGGTTGTCACTATAACAGAGCAATTGCAGGTATTTGCAATGAAAGGGCTAATCTGGGAAGCCAGATTCCAGAAAGTGATTTCCACATTGTTATTTAATGTACAATGTTTGATTAGGACAAGTAAAAAGATGAGGATCAACTTTAAGCTGTAACAGCATGACAAAAATAAAGAAGAAATACTAAGACTTAATAAGTGAAGCTGCAAAACTAAGGTGACAAAGAAGTTTGACAGTGCAACTGAGACAAATAGAAATAGCCTGTTGAGCACACTGAAGAGGATGTAAAGCTCAAAACATTTGACTCCCAGCAGACACAGGATTAAAAAGGATCTAGAACAGTGGGTGTGGGTAAGCATCTGTAGCCTAGAGGTCCAAAAATGAAAGCATGTAGAGCCCTTCAGAAAAAATAGCGGAGACAGCAAAGAACGCTCCAGATGAAACAGACCCTGCAAATAGCAACCAAGACAGCATAAGAGCAAGCACCAATCTGGGGAAAAAAACACCAGAAGAGGCATAAGAAAAAACAAGTCTAGTTGCATTTTTGGCAGAGACCACTGTGCTTATCAGCTTGAGGAATCTAACAGATAAGGCTGATTGTGATAAGTCCTAAGAAATTCTACCACTGAACTTCCAACACTTCAGATCACCATGTAACAGTCAGTTTTCAAATACAGTAAAAGTATACACGCATTTAGGATACCTGCCTGTCCTTTCTATTTTGAAACTATGAGACAAATTTGAAGTTACTAAAAAAAATTACATTTAACTATCCTAAATAATTTTGATCTAAAACCAAATGCCACCCCTGTAACTTCAGACTCCAGAGCTTGTTGAGATATTCAGACATGCTTCTGGAGTGGAGGAAAACTAAGACAGGGTTAGCCTAACCAGTAACTTGTATGCTGCTATTAATATATACAAAGCACTTGCAGAGTACCTGTTACAGAAACATCATGTTGTTTTTAACAGCTATACCAGCTAGGGAATTCGTTTTTGTCTGCTCAAAATCAGCCTATAGGCCTGACAGCACTAGGCCATTCTAGCTTTTTGGTAAAGGCTTTACTAACTGATTTCAATTTGTGGAAGGCTGACTTTACAATAAAAGACCACACAAGATCAAATGTAAATAGGGTATACTGTCTATGCATACATATCAAAGAACAATTCTATTGCAACTTCATATGCAAAGCAAAAGGTTTACTAAATTCAAAGGCAAGAGACTTCTGAGCAACATAAGGTAGAGCTCATTAAATATTTGCTCTTCTTCCTTAAAAGTAAATAAACCTATTTCATTTCTGTTGCATCATTTAAATTCCCTCTGAAGGAACTAGTTTTCTTATTAAGAAGTTGCACTTGAATAATTGTTTTCAAAAAAAATGGTTCCAAAACAGCACTAAAGCAACAATAAAATATTAGTTCAACTGTTCTAGCTCTGGGAATTCCTTCTAAGTTAGGTAGATGAAGTTGCAGCGATTGGTAACCTCACTAACGAAGGAATCACTTACAGCCTTGTTATTTCATAGAACTGCTGACTAACATGCACCCGCTACTCACAGAAGTGTGTCTACTTCTAAGAAACAGTTAAGAAAACTATTCTGAAAGTGTTAATGAAAGATCTAGGGAAGGTCACAGTTTGACCTAAGAACAGCTTATTAGTCAAGGCTCAACTACTGAACAAAGTCACAGATGTTACGTGTGTGCACCTGCTTCAGAGATTAAAGCTGATAGTTTAGTTTGTTTTTCCACAGTCAAATTTAAAAAAGTAACTGACTTTTTTTTTTTTTTTTTTTTTTAAATTTCAGTCTGTTACCAAGGCTGCCTGATTCTATAAACCTCTTCTGAAAAGGCCAGCTGGAAATTAATACTACCATTTGTTAAACAAATCAGGGAGATGCAATGATATATTAAAAGGATAAAGTAGGCAAAAATACTTGTGGCTGAAACAGGAAGCTGACAACGTTGTACAGAATGTTTCACTTCCAAACAGTGCCAAGCTGTAGATGCTGCTGGGTGCTCTCATGCTAGCTAGGACTCTATAGCACCTCATATAGCTCAACACTTGTTTCAACCATACACCAGTTCGTATATAATTAAAGTCAGCTTTAAAATGTATTAATTTTTCCTCAATTAGAAAGACCAGTATTCAATCAGTCTATCTAAATATAGCACAGGCTGCCAGAGCACTTTTGCTAGACAAAAAGATCCTACCGTATGTTAGATAAAGATCCTACCATTTTGTGAGAATTATCATTTTCAAGAGAGCACTATGGAGAGAGGAACAGAAACAAGAAGAGTTATGCAGTGTGATTCAGCAAGAAGAGTCACGTTAGCTTGAGGGAGCCCAACAGTTTCAAAGCTTTGCTGTATTAGAAGAACAAATCAACTAGCAGCCTATGAAGCCAAAGGACTGCTACCACCAGACAAGAAATACTATTAGTTTCAACGTTAGAATGGTCACTCACCTTCAGGAAATTGCACTTACTGAACTATTGGCTGTCTCCCAAAGCTCTGATGAATGCCCTAACTAATCACTGTTGTCAGTTTCCCTCCGTTTTTTACCAAGCTCTTCACTATCACAACAAAGCAACTAGTAGGAGTTCACATGCTCCAGAGCAGTGATCTCCGAAGTGGGGTGTGCATGCCCGAGGTGCACTAGCCAAAGAAAATATTTTTGTACCATTAATAAATAAAACTTTTCTTACGATTTTTTACTTCTGTTTTTGTGCATGTTTTATGATGTATGTAATATATTAGCACAGTAGTACATACATGTATTTTTTAATAAGTTAAACATTGAACACGCATGCTCAAAAATATTTTTACTAAGAGGAGTGCATGAACAAAAAAGATTTGGCAATGACCGCTTTAGAGCATCCACCAGAGATTCTCTGTGGTATTTTTAGTAATTTCCTTCAATGTTCTTTTTGTACAAGTGACTAGCTGGACTTTGAAAGTGAGTGCAAACCATGTTTATCCTATTCTTGCAGGAAAAAAGGAAATCTTAGGAAAAAACAATTATCCCAGATCACATCTCATCAATTTTTTGAGTGTTAAATTCAGCACAGAAACAGACCCCACAGCAGATGGAATAGCATTCTTCTTACATGAGCCTCTGAAACATGCAGTGAGTAAAGCAAAATCCTTAAGTATCATCTATTTAGCAAGACCAGTTTCAAAGTATCCTTGGCAGCAAGTAAACTGTTCCCAGCTACAATCCGTGCAGCACATTCATTTTAGTGCAGCTACAAGATTAAGGTATAGGTCAACCCTCACCCAGATTACAAATCTTTTTTCCAGTCTCCTTGCAATCGCTGTCTAACTACTTACAAAACTTACACTCCAGCAGTTCTTCTGTAGGAACTGCAATTCCCTATCAGGCAAAAAGGCAACAAGTTTAGGGAATGTTTTGCAGTTAGTTAAGTAAAATCAGAAGGGTCAAGGGAAAGCCACCGAGATCTGTCTTTTGTGAGAATGGGTACAGAAGTTTCTTACAAGTATCTGACTGGGCTCATTTGTCCTACCAGTTAATGAGACAGCATGAAAACCTCTGCATATCACTGAAGTTAGCCATGGAAGGTGCAGGATAGTCAGAGGAAGAATCGCTTCCTTTCTTCAGCCAGAACAAGAGTTTCTACCTCTTAGTCTGCAAAGGGAAAAACCCCCCAAGAATCAAATAATATCAGCAATCAGAAAAAACAGGAGAATATTTTTCTCAATGTTCTTAATGAATGATCAACAGCAGATGCAGAAGTCCATCACTGCTGAGACAAGCAGAAGACAGTCAGCTTTGGCTGGAACACAGTTACCATTCTTTTCAGTTGCTTTTGCTAGTTCCCCATGGACTCCTCAATATTCTTTCCCCAGCCTCCAATATTCAACTACTTCATAATTTGTATCAATATTATATCTTAAAAAAAATAGAGCCCATTTCTTTAGGCTTGAATTTCCTTGCATTCACCTCAAATTTTCAAGAAACTGATTTAAGCAAAGTCATAGAGTTAGAATGTAAAGAGTTAGGGTTTAAAGCTGTAGTCACCAACTATACAGTTCCGGTTTAAAGCTATAGTTAAAAGACTCACTACTAAAAAAAAAAAATCATCATTAAAAACATCTTCTGAAGTCAGGAAATGTAATACTTGCACCATTTTTACTCATCCTTCTTAAAACCCCTCACTTCACTGTACTCACATTCTAGATGACTGCAGATCAGACACTAGGAATGAACAAGTACTCAAGGAAGCATTTAGCAGTCTCTAGGCTTGTACCAGACTCCAGAGAAAGTGGTGCTGTTAGTGTAGGAAACCAAAACATTGATGAGGTGGTGACAACTTACTTTCTTTCATAATGATTCTTGACAAAAATTGGAGCAAGAAAGGTCTTCCTGTTATAATCAGCTGACAAAAGCTGGACTCCAAACACTCTCTCCTAATTAATTCTAGATATTAATGAACAGTTTTACATCATAGTACCGATTTAAGGTGGGCAACAGCTCTTAATCCTTCATGTACTGTACCATGTGCTTTCTCGAGCCTACTAATTAAATTAGTTCAATTGACTCTAAACATATCATTTTAAAAGGCTGAATTAAGCTATTAGAACTTTGTATTTACAAACAGAACTTTGCAATTGTGGAAAAGTAGTCAAGACAGAACAGTTGCATGCTAGCATAGCCATAGATGCACACTTGACCAGCCCTTAATTTTGTCACTTAAATTCCATGTACACAACAGATGGTTCATGTGTTATGAACAGTCTCATCTCACTTTAGCTTTTTTCTTTATGTACACTGACAGTGAGAACACATCATTCAAAGTCTGGGTACATCTCTCTAGCCTCACAGAACTTGTATCTTTTCTACACCTTAGGAAGCGCCCTGTTAACTTACAGCATTACTTACAAAGCTCATATAACTGTGCTTGATATCTAATCTGAACTCCAGTAACTTAACTTTAAATTTCAACTTCCTACTGTATATATGAAAATGAACCCCAAACCACAGAACCTACCTCTAGAGAAAACATTACATTTCTTTCCTGAAATATCATTGACAGCCTAAAAGCACATCTCCAGTAGCGGTGGATAAGGCTGTCTATTAGAGTGCTTTCTGGCTTTAGAAACACCATATAAACAAATGCATTCTACCTTCCCCCCACCCATCCATGGGGGAAAGAAGGGTATAGCAGGTAGAAGCCCCAGGAAAGGAAGTAGATTACAACATTATGAGAAGCACACAAACCCCAAGCTGCATACATAACAACAAAAGAAGCTGAAAAAAAAAGTAGGGACATAACGCAGGCCTCAGAAATGCTCTCCATATATTTGTGTGAGAGTGCTGTTCTGATAACGCCAACACCAGCATTATCCGCTCCTCAGAAAGAAAATGTGTACCAGGGAGGAAAAAAAAAATGTCTCATTTGGGTTTTGAGCAGAACAAGCATTACAAGGCAGGCTCCTAACGAGCTGTTTTAAAGTAGGAGCCAGACTAAAACGTGTTCACCCGCATCAGGCCTACCGCACAGCCCCGGCGAGGCAAAGCCAGCGGGCACAGGGTGAGCAATGGGCCCTGCGCCCCTCGGCCGGCCCCGCTCCGCCGCCCCCGCTACTCGCGGCCACGCAGCCGACAGGAGCCCAGCTCCGCTCCGCTCC
>NW_010292995.1:715-987 GCF_000700745.2 Antrostomus carolinensis | reverse complement strand
TTATCCCTGTTTTTAATCCCTATTTTTGTCCAACCACACGATCTTTTAACATAAATATATTTGGTGGTCGTGCCTCTGCATCCTTTCCTCACCGTAAAAGCGCAGCACGCTGTTATTTTATTTTATTTTATTTTAATAAGAAGAAATAAAGCTCTGCAGGTGCAGAAGAGATCCTCCGAAAAAAATCCGATTTATTCTTTCTTCCATCAGCAGCCTGTTGAGACACGAGACGAACCAAAATTTCTAGAAGGAAATCAATTATCGAAACACAA
>NW_010292995.1:0-598 GCF_000700745.2 Antrostomus carolinensis | reverse complement strand
AAAAAGGGAAGGAAAAAGAGGGGAAAAAAAAAAAAAAAAAAAAAAAAGGTGGTTAACCCAATCAAACGTAACCTCCAAATCACTGCGAGTAGAGATCCTCACCTCGTAAAAAAAACCTCAATTCGGGAACATAAAATCTTTACTTTTCATGATTTTTATTAAAAAGGGGAAGGCAGAATTGTGGGAAAGTAAAACCTCGTCCGACCAGCAAGTGCTTCCGAGGAGAAGGTCTCCCCAGGCAGCACGGGTAAAGATCGCACCAAGAGCGGGGTTATTCTGCAGGAGCAACAGGGAAATGTCACCGCTCCCGGGGTGTTGCAGCCCCCCCGCCGTTCCTAAACCCGGCCCTTCTGCACACGAGAGAGGCCGTGTTTTGATCCCGGTATTAAAGGGAAAAACGCGGAGGAGCTGGGGAGGGTGCCCTTCCCCGGAGGGGCCAGGGGTGCAGGCGGAGAGGGGGGCTGGGGGTGCTCCGCAGGCAGCAGTTCAGCGCTATTTCCTCCGGGACTCTTATTTTTTACTGCTTTTATTATTTGTAATTTTACAAAATCTTATAATTTTCAATTTAAATTTTATTTTTAAATTTCTATTCTATTTA
>NW_010292994.1:695-904 GCF_000700745.2 Antrostomus carolinensis | reverse complement strand
ACTCTGTTCCCTCATCCAGGTCAATGATGAACATATTGAATGGTACTGGTCCCAGTACCGACCCCTGAGGGACTCCACTAGACTCAGACCTCTAACTAGACTCTGCCCCATTGACCACAACTCTCTGGCTTTTTCCTTTCAACCAGTTCACAATCCACCTCACTACCTGATCATCCAGACCACACTTCCTCAGTTTAGCTCTGAGGATT
>NW_010292994.1:0-414 GCF_000700745.2 Antrostomus carolinensis | reverse complement strand
TCCTTTTCCCCATGACTTACCAAAGGTGATGGAGAGTGGCCTAGCAATGACTTCTGCCAGCTCCCTCAGCACCTGCGGGTGCACTCTATCAGGACCCATGGATTTATGGATGTCCAGATTGCTTAACTGATCCCTAACTCAGTCCTTGTCAACCAAGGCAAACTCCTCCTTTACCTGACTTCTTCTGGGATGGACTCTCTTAACCTTGAAATCGTGTCATGTTAGCACCTTGCATTCTTCAGCTGGCTCTGTGACTTTTTTGAAAGTTCATTTTCAGTAATTAGTACATTTTCTTTGGAATATTCTCCTCTTTAATAAATGACTTTATATGACTAAAGGTGAATGTTATAAAATTGTAACCTTCTTTCTTGTCCCAAAATAAAAAACAATAAAACCTCTATGCTGGACTTCCGG
>NW_010292993.1:0-2896 GCF_000700745.2 Antrostomus carolinensis | reverse complement strand
TTCCAGCATCTATTTCCAATGTTTATCTCCTATTTTCAATGCTACAAAAATATTTTTGGTTTTTTGACTTTTATAAACTTGCAGTTTGGGCCTTTTGCATAGACTTGCAATTTTCCTTAGACTAACTTCTGCCCATACTTTTAAGAACTTATTTTTAAAATATTTTCCAGAATTTTTGAAGCATGTATTTCTTCTTAATTTTGACCTAACTTAAACGGATGAAGGCATCAGTGTTATAAGAGCCCAGAAATTCATCAGGGAAAAAATGGAGACATTATGCTCTCAACATGGAAATCATTCACATCTAAGTAATCTTTAACAAAATCTTTTGTCAAATGTGTCTTGTAAACTCTTACAATTTGGAGAAATAAGAGTCCAGAAGATGACAAACACAAAGAGGGAAGATACTTAAAAATATGAATGAGCAGAACAGAAGACCATTTGATCTGAGATGAGATGGTTAAAGATCTGAGATGGTTAAATAAAAACCTACAAGAAGTGACTGGAGCAAAACACGGCTATTTCCTACTGCAATAGTCCACCACTGGTTTCTGCCTGGTCTCTGCTGGGTTCACTCTGCCACTTTGGCTGACACAGTCTCCGTCCTGGAAAGGGCTCCTAAGTCTGGTATTCTCTACTTACATCCCTCCAGGATAAATCTTTCTTAATATCTAAAAAAACAAAATCAAAATAAAACATGCACCTAAAAACAAAGAAAACAGAGCTATTTTTTACTATGCCTTTTTTTTCCCTCTGGTGCCATTAGTAGAGATCATCTATCTGCCAGCTTGACACCCTCTCTGCTTCATTCTCTCACCAGAAACCCCTGGGCATCAGCAGGGAGAGGTGGGAAGATGTTTTTCTAGGTAAGAAACATGGATGAGTAGGACAGTAACTTGATTTTATCCGAGACTTAGATTCTCTTGAAATTATTATTAAGACAGCAATATTATTATTTAACAGATCAAATGCTTTTTCTATCATATTAAAAAATAAAGGGTTGGGTTTTTTTTTACTTTTAGGAAAGTGAGTAGACATTAAATATTCTGTGCATTTTTGCCTGGTTCTAGTTCATCCAGTATCTTTGAGCAGTTTGTGGTGCATAAAATTTATACTGTCTCCCATAAGGAACATTACATTCATTGTATGTTTTGTGCAGCTACCTAAATCACCATGGATGGTAAATTGACTGAAAAGCATGAATGACATCATAAAGCAGAGCTGTCTATTTATCTTTTACAGGGATTAGTTCATTTCAGCTTTTATACTCAATTTTGAGTATAAAATTTTTATACGAAGTTTCGAGTAGCAAAAAAAAAAAAAAAAAGTCATGCTTAGGCTGAAAAAAAAACAAAACAAAACAAAAAACAACACTTATAATTAACTTTTTTTTTTTCCTGCAAGATACTAGGAGTGCTGTACTACAACATGAAGAGAGCTGTGTCAGAAGAACAATGATTTTATTATTTTGACTTTTATAACAGACACAAGAAACGAGTCATAACAACTGTTTTTTGTGCATGATAGAAGAAATTCATACAAATTTCAACTAAAATGAAATTGCCAAGATAATTTAAATTAATTCATTTCAATTGCTAATTAAAAGTAGTAACATATATGAGTTTTAACTAGAGCATAATTTTAGGTTCAGCTATTTCTTCAATTTAAAAAGAACTGAACTTTGCATCAGGAAAGCTTTTGAAAGCATTGTGTGAGGGATAGCATTGCCTGTGGTAATGGAATACAGACTCCCTAATTCCATTTCAGGTTATATACTTGACCCTGATAAGTTATTTTATTCTCACGTACAAAGCTAGTGTTTTACCATTCTAGTGAAACAAATAGTTAAAAATATGAAGCTCCATAATACCTTGTGAAATTTTGAAAAAAATAACTTATTTTTTCATGTCTCTTGAAGATCTGATGGCCTGGAGAGTGAAACATGCAATAAATACCACAAGTCACTGATAAAACGAAAGCTACTGGGTTTACCTGCAGTAAAGCCTTGCACAAGAATGACCCATTAAAACCCAGATGATCAATGCATTTACCCACATAAGACAGAAGGTACGGCTCTTAAGTGGACTTCTCTTCCCAGAAGTCAGTTATCTGATGGACAGCAGCCAAGAAACTTCCCATCTGTAAAAGACACATTGACTTTGATGAGGATACAACGTAAATCAGAAAGAGCAGAAGATGAAGGGTGAAAAAAGTCAATTTGTATAGATCTAAGAGAAATGGTTTTCCCATTTCTGACCCCAGGGGAATAAAGCAAAAGAGATGTAACCAAAGGAGCCAGAAGAAAGCTCTGCACAGTCACATTTTCTTAGAATGAATGCAAAACCAGAGAGAGACTGGTTAAAGTGATGATTATTCTTTGGTGTTGAAATCACCTCTGGAAATCTAACTGAAGTTCTGAGTAATTTGAATGTACTGTTACAAACATTTGTTTTGTAGCTATAAGAAAAAAGCATTCCTGGGTCAAAGGTGTATTTGGTTTCCAAGCTCTGGGGCTACCTACATTCAAAAAATAATTATATTTACAGCTGGAATCATTATTGTCTCATGCAAGGGAGGAACTAAAGGAACTGAGTGATTTCTATGCACTTGCATGCCACTGTTTTTGAGAGAATGGGATGGAAATTTGGCATGCTTTCAGCAGTTAAAGGGAAAAAGCTTCATGAAGCAAGACCTATTCCAAAAACACTGTGGTGGATGGCACAGTGAGATGTGACTCAGGAACAGGCAGGTGCTCACACTGCACTTCCCTTCTGCATTAGATAATGAGAATTAAACTGCTCTGTTTTAGAAAGACCTCGGGCTCCAGATCAACGTCAGGTTTTAACTTTCAAAATCCTCCTTGAACTTTAGCACCTGTGAGGAACTGCACTGTGGA
>NW_010292992.1:0-9565 GCF_000700745.2 Antrostomus carolinensis | reverse complement strand
CTTCCAATCCCCAACATTCTGTGATATCAAAGGTGTTCTTATATCCTTTAAAGGTACCACTTGTCCCAGTAATTTCATGTACTGTTGCCATCTAACATTACCTAGACCCAGCTGTACCTTTTCCTTTTTCTTCAGTTTCTTTCTCTTTCTTTTGCACATATTATAATAATGGTCTCAGCAAAAGCAAAGTAAAAGCTCAGCTACTTTTGTCAGGGTCTTATGTCTCACACAATGTCCTTTTGACTCTTCCCTTTACACTCTTACCTTTTTTCAGTACCTCGCTCAACAGTCTGTTCTTCACCTTTCTTTCACAGGAGCCAAAGATTGTACCTTTTTCCCCTCTCATTATTTGCCCCACTCCGTTTTACTGCCAGAGATTCACAAACCTTACCCTTCCATTCATTTAACTTTGGTTAATTCTGCATTTTCCTGCACTGTTTTGCAAAAAATAAGTAAATTACCAAAAGCCCAACTCTTCTTCTTTCATCCAGTCATTCATTCTCTGCCTCCAAAGATGTAAACACCACTCTAATATACTTCCCACTCACTCAGCTTTATAATCTGGCTCTCAGCCGAAACTCTATCTGCACTTCAAGATGAGGGTCCTGAGCAGATTCCAGAGACAAAGTCTTCATTAATGGACAGATGATAAATAAGCAAGAGAGTTACACATTACCGACTGGCAGGTGATAAACCTATCAAAAATATAGCAAACAAGATTTACAAAGGCAGCTCTTTCCTGTTCCCAGCTGTTGCTGAGTTCCTCATTCAGTGGGAATTTGTCACCCATGCTGATTGCTGGGACATTGTCTCCAGCAGTGACAGAGGTTCCTGTAAAAAAACTTTGTCCATCTCTTTTTTCCTCATTTTAACCACAGGCTGCAAGCTGACTTACTTAGAGAATAGTCCCTGTATTTTTTCTTCCTTCTCTGTAAAATTACATAAGAAATTCCAATTTATGATACTCTCCCACTCATTCCACAGAAAATGTAGAAGCCAGCTTTTGGTACCAAGTTCACTGGTGTATAATGAAATTAATTGGGTAAAAGCAAATTGGATTTAAGTGCAGCAAAGAACAAGCATAGACAGGAGGAGGACTATGGTCATAGATGTTACCTTTTTGCAGAACTGGGCATTTTGGTTGCAGATAGATGTTATTTGAATTCAGTGGGATCTTTGAAAGAACAGATAGCATAGGTTAATATAGGAATTCTTTAATCCTGAATACTCACCTTATTTTTAACCTGCTCAGCTGTTTTAGAATAGATTTTTTTTAAAGGTTTGTTTTCTTTTCCTAGTGTGCTGTTATATATGTATAGGTATGTATTCTGAGATTATCAGGTCAACTGAAATAAAATACTAATTATGTTGGGACACAGCTGCACTATATGTGTAGTAGACAGATAATTGAATTTTTTTTTTTTCACCTATAGGAAACTCCCAGTGCACTAAAATATCTGTGGACTAAACACATAAAAATCAATCCCATCAATTCCAACTGTGGCTTAGAGAGACAATTTTGCAAAGTTCTAAAAGCTCCTTTTAACACCATGGCTCTCCTGGTTGTGTTGCTTAGACTCCCCACAATCATGCTCTCGTTTACAGGCCTGACATGACTGATTTCACCAGAAAAGTTATCCATTATTGGATGGCAGGAGATAAACCCATCAAAAGGTGTACCAAACAAATAAGAACTTATTTGAAGAGTGGCATTATCCTATTTCTGTCAGGAAGTGTGAGCAAATAGCCAAGAGTTTATCGTATTTATGAAGAGGAAGAGTGTTTGGAAGTAGATTTTTTTTTTTTTTTTTCTTCTTCTTTTAAGGTCGTGTCTTTAATCTGGAGCTGCAGCAGTGGATTTGATTTTTTATAAATGGTAGGTTTTATCAGGAATACAGTAAAGCATTTTACCAAGTTATCTTCCTCACATCAGTGACATGAAACTAGAAGACTGGAAATTCTTTTTCCCTCTAGTTCCCGATAATACATGTCAGTATTTGTAGTCACAAATAGATGGTGGCTTCACTCTTCTTGCCCCTCCCCTGCAAGACAACAAATTTATAAGCATATGTATATAAAGCATGCATGTACATTAGACAAACTGTTTAGTTTGTCTTCTTGTTTCAATGTGTGTTTTATGTTCTAAACATTTTTGCCTATAGGAGTAACAGTTTAAATGTACAGGATAGTATCACATCTAGTAAAAGCAAAATTTCAGAAGTAACAACTAAACAAAGTTGAGATAATTTTTAAAGTTTGTTTCTTATATTTGCTTTAAAATACTCTGATAGTTTTTTTTATCCAGTTTCAAAAAATATTTTATTGCCTGTTTAATATTTCTCCAAAGATTTTGTTTCTCTGTAAGTAAAAGGGGCTCAACACCTCCTCAACCAAAGCAAGTCTTCTTTACCAGAAATTATATTGTGCTTATCATAGAACAATTTTCTTATTCTGTACTTGAGATTTATGTACCTTGACTTGTCCCAATGACAAGCCTATCAATATATTTTGTCGTTAAATCATTATGGTACTGATGCCTATTTCAGACTTCATTCTTATGTTCTTCATACATTGGTTTTAAATGGGAGTTTTTCAGGAGTACAGTCAGCAGGATTTTCTGTCCCTATTTATCACTGGAGAACCAGATCAAGCCTGGGGTCTGGGGCTTTAAAGGACTCGCACTGTATTTGTAGCACACCTGTAGTTCTTCTCAAACTGCAGAACTAGTGGTGTTGTGGTCATCTCTGATAGTCAGGCCACTCCTTGTAGAGAAGATACATAGTGAATGGCCTGCAGCTTAAGGGTGTGGCTTTAGAAAATCTATCTGCTTCTGCTACATACCTTTGGCAGAATTTTTATCACTTCTTAATCACTGAGTCTCACTGTCTCTTTCTGTTTCTATAGCCTTTAGTGTCCTGGGAGTGGAGGGAGTATATCCATAAAGTTTTATTTATATCAAATAATATTTATGGGCCCTTCTAAGATGTGCCAGCTAAGACTGGCAAAGTGAAAACAGGAACCAGAAAAATTGAAGCAGTGTATTTCTGTGCTTCCCCACGAATATCTGTGAAAAGCTTTGTACAGAAGAGCACTACTTCTAGGATCTCTATAATCAATGTTACATTTGTAGAATCTCACAGGTTTCTTACTAAAACAATCCAGGAGTCTCTACTGTTGAGGTATGAGTTAGAGCACATCATATGTGAGGAATCAATAGTAAGAGATACGGAGGTTGTGGGTAAACCTCTGCTAGGTGTTCCGGTGGTGGTTTCAGTGAAAGCTGTGATCAGTTTGTGCTGGGATGTGCTCCCCTGTTGTGTCTCAGTTTCAGAGGATGTAGCCTTGCTGAACATTGATCACTCCACTGAAATTAGGAATATCACAGCTTGCAGAAAATTACAAATAATGTGAATATTAAACAGTTGCTCTATCTGGAACTCTCAGTCCTCAGCTGATGATATTTATTGTAAAGGACCTCTACTCGTTTAGGTAGTAGCACGGCAGTTTTGAAATGCCATGAAGGAATTACACTGCTTGATATACCCCTGTAATGCAATTATCTCACAAAACAAAGATGATACGTTAAAAAGCACCAAAGACTTGAAGAGATTGGATTAGTAAAGCAACTCATTCAAATAAAAATGTATTTCTCACTGGCTTCCAAAAGACAGTAGATTATACTTCTATATAACACTTACATATTATAGATATGTTTATATAATACCTATAATGTTATATATCTATTACTATAAATAATACTACATAATGTCTGGTGGGTTAGGAAAAACAGTATAGCTGTGAGGAACAAGTCTGATTAAATTCTGAAGCCATATGTTGGCACACAGAAAGATAATGTTTATGGAGAAATTAAACATTATCAAAACTGTAGTTTCAGTGCTCTTCATGGTTACTGTATGAAGTTATAAAACAACTTATAAAACTTCCTTGCAAAATAAGAATCTTTCTTTCAAGTTACTTGCGTAGGAGAGGTCTGGACAGCAACATAAAGTGTTTAATGACATGTGCTTGAACATCAAAAGCTTAAAAGAGTAATTGGAGTCCTTATGCAAACCTTTTAAGATCCTTTTGCTTCTCTGTCTCCCATCTTTCTATAGTCTTTATATCTCTTGGTGATCATGGTTTTACTTCACTCTGTTACATTTTGTGCCGCAAGGATTTCAGATGATTGCTTATGCACTTGAAGTTTCAAACTGTATTTTATTTTACAGACAGAAAGAAAAGTGGGGAAAAATATAAACAAAGATACATAAACATCATCATTCTATTTGTTCTGTTTATCCTGTTCTCTTTATCTATTTGACAAGTAGAACGCATATCAAAGTAGATTTGAGTTCTACTTTCTAAATAATATCTTCTAATTATTTTAGGAAAAAACCCTAATTTTTCCCCCAGGAATTAACTACTAATTTTACTATATCTATATACTGTTCTTATCACGAAGGCAGAATATCTTCAAGATGGATAGGGCTTCTTTTTTGTGTAACTGCATAATTAACAGACACAGACAGATACACACATATACCTATGCCATCTTTTTACAAAAGAGATGAACAAAGGTCAAATTTTAAAAGGGACATAGATAGCCTTAATTTCTGTTGCTGTCTGGATAATGTCTTGACAAGAGGAGACAGTGTCTATCTGTTTGATATTCAAAGTTAAGAGGAAAAAAGAAAATAACTGTACCCAGTCCCATCAGTTACCTGAAGATGAATAAGCTGAAAGACTGAGAATCTCTTCCAGCAGTGCCATTCAGTTTATAGCAATGGGAGGGTTTAGTTGAAACAGTAACAGGTTTTAGAGATTCTACAGAAGTGTGACTTTGTTGGTTGACATCCTTTTACATTCAGTGAGGAATATTCATGTCTGAGGTATGCATCACTGATTATTGTGTAAATGTGGTTATCTGTCTCACAGATGCTCATAGAAGCCAGGCAGTAATCTCAAGGAAATACCATTGTTTTTCTTTACTTAAAAATTTTTATTAAGTCTTGTAACCAACTTTTTCCCCATAAGGACTTTCAAAGAAAAATAATTTTGCATTATTTATACATGTGAATGAAGCCCCTGGCCCTGAATTCCTTTGTATGTGAATGGATTTCTGTACCAACAAACCCAGATTTATCCCAGAACTTCTGGATTTTGACCAGAAATATTCTCCATTCATGAAGGTGCTGAAGATACTTTTTAATAGTACGTGTCATAGACTTGCCATCATTTCTATTTTAGTCTTCTGCAATTTCCAGTATAAAGCTTGTGGTACATATACACATGCATACAGTGAAATAAAGGCACTGCACAGTGTATCCAGATCTTGTGATCTCCACAGATTATAAATTAAATAATTTAATATTTGAATTTTAGACTGGGCAATATTTTCTTTGGTTAGGACAGCAGTTTTCTGATTAATGTTTTTAATTTTAAGCAATGTCTAATACACACAATAATAAAAGTGACAGTTCAGCTTATAATGAGTTAAGGATGTTTCTGAGAATACACAAGAGGTTTTTAAGAGACTTGCAAAGTTTATGTTTACAGAACAGAAGCCCACAAATTAACTCAAATACATTTTTCTCATCTTTTACTATGTTCACATATCTCTAGCTTTAATCATCTCAACACTGCATCTATGAATAGTGCTTGCACTTTCAAGGCTGTATTCCAGTTTAAATGGTAAAATAACATTAAAAGAGTAAAATAATATTTGCAGTTGACTGCAATGGTAACTAGGAGGAAAGTAACACATACAGGATTATTAATGGTACAATTTCATGAAAGTTAATAACAAAAATAATCTATACTGAAAGAACGAAAGCAACCACTTTTTTGCAACCCCCACAACTTTGATGTATGTCAGTGATGCTGCCCTTCATACACAGAATCCAAATGTTCCTGTTTGGACCTGGTTTACACCTTTCTGTATTGACTTGCTTTTCTGGTGCTGGAGAAGGAAGGGCAACTTTTTGCCCTTTCACGTCAGTCCTTAACTGATGTGGAGGATCTCTCTTCTGTGAGGTGCAGCCCAACATTGTCCTCACATCTTCATCCCAGCCTCTGGGTCTGTTCAGTTCCAAGCAAGCAAGATGAATTTCCTGCAGTACAAAGAAGTGTCTTAAAACCAGTTGTCCAATAAAATTGTTCTGCTTAATACTGTTAGGTTTACAAAAGTAGCTTTTCAGATGTTAGTCCTTTCTCAGCAGAGTTCACAGACAATGTCAGGAAACAATAGCCTGTGTCAGTGGAGATTGTACCTTGTGGAAGTAAATGTATTAAATGTAGGGTGGACGGCAGCCTCCATCCCCATGCAGAGGTAAACATCAATAAACACCCACTGTGTTTTTTCTGTTTTCCCTGGCTGACCTCCACTGTTGTAGCTGAGCTTTCCTCTTGTGATATTTGCCAGGTTATATAAAAAAAGATGTGCCTCCTGGCTGAAATGATGAAACATAAAGCCTGTTCTCAGGCTGTGGAAGCCTGATGGATGTGAAACAGCTGGCGGTCTGCGGCTGGGCTCCGAAGGAAGTCTGAGAGATGCAATTGGTTCTGTGGTTAAAAGTAAAAGATGAATAAATTTTTCTGCTTTAGACTGATGCATAGAAATCTGCGCAATGTAAATTTGCTGATTCGGATATTTTTAAGAACATATATAGAGATGATTTATTGGAGTGGAACATTAGAATTGGGTATTTCCTGGTAAATCAAATTGGCATTTAACATACAAAGGGGGCAATATATTAAAAAATGTAATATTTTTGCTTTTTAAATCTCTGACATCTGAGGTAGCCTGTGCTGCAACTAACTGAGGTATGCAGATCTTAGTGGACAAAAAAGTACAAAGTTACCAGGAAAGAAAAGGAGTGAAACATTTGATATGAAGAGGACAGAAAGTGGAAGTCTGTGATGCAGCCAAGAAGTGATGAGAGAGAATGAGGAAGAGCCACAAAAGAAAACAGGGAAGTGCTGTCACTGACAATGGCCAGCAGGCATAAAAGCCAAGCAAAGACAGTGTTGAGATGCCCAAGATAGATACAAATAACATAGTACCGGCTGTTGGTTCATCTAGCAAGAGATATACAAGTTTCCTATGAAGCCAATTTCACAGAAGAAAGAAAGTGAGAGTATGTTATCAGGGAATTATAGAAATGGAAAGCTTAGACAGCTTTAAGAGCAACTAAAATGATTCATGAAGTAAGTGGGGCAGAGGTAAGACTTCTTTTTCTAAGGGGAAAAAGTTGGTCAGATAGCAAAATAAGAGATAGAAAAATATTAGTTGAGGAATCACAGATCATGGAAGAAATGAGGATAAAATTAAGTCATTTATATTTATTCTGAGAATATTTCAGAATATTCAGATAGGGAACAGGCAGGTTAGAAATATAGAATTCTTGCTGCATATATTTACCTCACTGGACAGAGGAGACTGTAAGAGAGAGAGATTAAGTAAAATCAGGGTTCTGCTGAAGTCAGTGTTCAAAATCTTCAACAAAGCCAGGATATCACTCAAAGGACACAAAAACATGCAGAAGGACTTATTAGAAATCAGCAGATAGCATCCTAATGAGCTAATAAAAATGAGAAAATTGTTTAGAAGTTTGGAGACAGAAAAGGGAATAAACTTGAAGTAGAAACTTCAGAACACTGATCTCAAAGCTCAGAAAAGTTGCCTCTTTTCCTGGTGTTATACAATTACAATTTCACACCAATGAAACTGATAAATGGAGATTTTAAATGATTTTTTTCATGTATATGCAAAACTGAATATGTATTCTTTATATTCAGATAGGTGAGTTCTGCATGTGTGTGTATTTTTAGCAAATTTTAATAAGGGCTAATATTTAAGTAGGCATTGCAGTAGACCTCAGTTAAAATCACTCATTCTTCAGAGCTTATAGAAATCACTTATGTGCAGATTTAGAGTACAGTTGCAGAAACCATCTTTTCCAGAATATTCTAAAAAGTAGAAATGTACTATAAAAAGTTAATATCCCTCAAATATATTATACTTACTATTTTTTGTTTAGTCAGCATAAATTGGCTGGTAAATAGTCGAATCTCTAAAAATCTCCTAATCTGCAGATACACTAAAGGACCTGGGGATCCTACATGGAACATATATGAAGTGCAAATATCTGTCTACAATAATGACCTGCAAAATCCCTTTTCAGGCAAGTCAGATCCTGTGGAAATTTCAGCTCTCTGGAATTTTCTGGTTTGGTTTTGGTCTTATTCATAATAATCTCACCATTTCAGATGCGAGAAGCTTCACAGTCTTCAAACTTATTCATTCTCATTGAAAAGTTGAATCCAGGTAAACTCAGACCTCAGAATGTAGATGCAGCCACATCTTTCATTCAGTGAAGTACTTCCATGACTTGCACACCAGTTTCCTATGCATAACTGAATTTTACTTGATCTCTATGAAGGTTTTATCAGGAGCTCACCCATTTTAAGACTGTGGACACCCAGGAAAGAGTTGCTAGAAAGACCTTTTGTGGCAGAATGGGTTCTACATCTGTTAAAGCATGACAAGGATTTTACAACAGTATTTCTTCTCTATGGATTCCATGTGCAATCTTGGTACATATTCTTGAGAGGACCTGAGTAGGATCTCTTTCTTCTGTCTGTCTGACTTCATGAGGCATTTAGGAGTGTCTTACTTTGAAAAACTTTGTCTTTCCATCAAGCTGGTTAAAAGTAGCCAACAAGTTCAAAAGTTACAAGGTGGAGACTAGAAGAAAAGTATATAGATGGTACAATAATGAAAAACTAATTCCCTGTAATTTATTTAATCATATTCATAAGTAGAAAACTTAGAGTTTTCTCTATATACATCTCATCATAGAGAAAATAGAATAGTTTTTTAAAAAATAATATGGAGTAATTTTTATCACATTTCTGTAATCCTTGTTTTCTTAATGGAAAACAGACTGAAAGTTGGCTGCAGCTTATGCCCTCTCTGTCCTGTGCACGTTGTGTTTCCAGCCACGTTTAACTTAGTCTTGCACTTAATTTATAAAAGAAGCTATAATATGATGTATTCCCAGCTTTCTAGCTTCATAGGTATCATGTAGCTGAAATGATACAATAACTATTACAGTTCTACACATAAATTTCTGGATTTATCTAAAATATTGTTTATTTATCCTTTATACAATGCAGGAAATTAAAAGAAGAGAAAGTCTGTGTATATGTAGAAAAGTTTTTACTAGTGAAATCATCAGATTGAATGTTCATATCCATAACACACAGTTCCCTTCTGAATTAGGAAACGTTGTTTATTATTATTATTATTATTATTATTTCATGCTGGGCAGTTATAACACTGACTGGAGCTGGGTTTAAGTATTACTTTAACTGACTACGCATGCCCGACCAGGAAAAGAAAAGACGCTAAAAGGTGGATGTAGTAGCAGTTCCCGTCCATGGAAGGCCGGGCAGCTTCTAACGACGTTTTCTCTCCGAGCTGGAGCTGCCGCGGCGCAGCCCCGGGGGGTCTGACCCGGCGGTGCCCTTGCGGGGCGGCGGACGGGCAGGGGCGGCCCCGGGG
>NW_010292991.1:0-885 GCF_000700745.2 Antrostomus carolinensis | reverse complement strand
GCCCAGCACCTCCCAACATCCCCAGCAAGGTTTTGCCATTGCCATCAGCTGCCCCTACCCACTGTGTCCGGGACACCTCAGTGCAGCTTGGCTTGCTCAGCTCAGTGCCAGCAGCGCCCAGTGGGTCCTTCCCAGCACAACCAGCAAGAGGACATCCTCCTCTAAGGACACCCAATCTGGGTACAGCCTGCCTGGCAGGTGGGTGCCTGGGCAGGGCCCTCCCGCAGTGACAGAGCAGTGACTGAGCACAATGGTGCTTGTTGTGGGGTGAGAGCAGGGTGGGTTCTGTGGCTCCGCCAACAGCTCAGCTCTGGGGAGAGGGAGAGGACTGAGGAGGATGAAAGAAACAGCAACAGGGCAAAGAGCTTCCCCAGAGTCACCACAAGCAGCGAGTGCAAACCCACCAGGTGGGCTGAGCCCCAAGTGGGCAGCCCCATGAATCCTGCTGTCGCCCTGGCACACGCTCCCCTTACCTGGGCTTTTTAACAAGCTCATCCTCACGATCCTCCACTGAGAGCAGGAGGAGAGAAGGGAGGAGACAGTCAGTCTGTGGCAACCAAGACTCAGGCACAACAGGAAAGGAAAGGAAGGAAAACCGCCCTCTCCTCCTGCCACCCTCCTGTCCCCACGCACAGCCCTGCCTGTCCATGGTGCAGAGCACGGCCCCAGCCCTGGGCACCACCACGAGTTTCCACACAGTCCCGGGCAGCTCCTGCCAGCTCAGCCACTTCAGTGGGGCCAAACAGGGACAAAACCAAAGCCCAGTGCCCTGATGCACAATGGCCTCTACCAGGCTCCATTTACCCTGGAACAATCTGGCTCCTCGAAGAAGCAGCCAGCCAGCCCAGGCCCTGAGGGAACTCACTGCTATCTGCGCCCACCAGC
>NW_010292990.1:0-2353 GCF_000700745.2 Antrostomus carolinensis | reverse complement strand
CCAGGTGGCTTCTTCACCCCACAAGAAGGTTTCCACCCCAACACCCTCAACCTCATCTTCTTGGGGTACTTTCCAGACCCAGCAGCTGTAGGCCGGGGTCTTTGCACCCACCATGGTGGGGTCTTCCCACGCTTGGTTGATGATTAAGTCATCGTGATGATGATGATGATGACGTAGCAGCGGAACCGCTCGCCCTCCCGTGTCTCAGGTCTGTCTTCTTCTCACCCACCACCTTCCACAGCCCAGTTCAGAGTCCTGGGATCCAACCAACCCATCACAGCCGTGGTAGGAGAAGATGTGGTGTTGCCTTGTCACCTCTCCCCCGGGTTGGATGCCCAGAACATGGAGGTGAGATGGTTTCGATCCAGGTTCTCCATCTACGTCCACCTCTACCACAGCGGTCGGGATCACTTCTCCTCCCAGATGCCCGAGTACCAGGAGAGGACAGAGTTTTTGAAGGAGGGCATCTCCATGGGGAACGTTTCCTTGAGGCTCCTCAGGACCAGGTTGAGTGATGAAGGACAGTACCAATGTCTGGTCAAAGATGGGAGTTTTTATGAAGAAGCCACGTTGGAGCTGAAGGTCGCAGGTAAAAAAACCTGAGGTCAGGGTTGTCTACAAGGTGGACCCTTGACCACGTCCCGTTGACCCACCACAACTCAAACCCCTTTGGGTTTCTCCTCTATTTGGTAGCCCAGCTCCTCACAAGCATCTCCTGAACCTCAGGTTCTTGTAGAACATGGGTTGTCCCATCACCAAATCCCTGAGACCTCCTAGATAGAGCAACACCCTCCCCCAACCCAAGAGAAATGTCCTGGTTGGCCCAGGTCAACCACAGAGTCATCTCTGGTTGGCTTCAAACGAGGTGATGGGGAAGGATCTCCTGGGTGTCCCAGGTCAACCACCTTGGACCACAGAGTCATCTCTGGTTGGCTTCAAACGAGGTGACAGGGAAGGATCTCCTGGTTGTCCCAAGTCAACCACCTTGGACCACAGAGTCATCTCTGGTTGGCTTCAAAGGAGGTGACAGGGAAGGATCTCCTGGTTGTCCAAAGCCAACCACCTTGGACCACAGAGTCATCTCTGGTTGGCTTCAAAGGAGGTGACAGGGAAGGATCTCCTGGGTGTCCCAAGTCAACCACCTTGGACCACAGAGTCATCTCTGGTTGGCTTCAAAGGAGGTGACAGGGAAGGATCTCCTGGGTGTCCCAAGTCAACCACCTTGGACCACAGAGTCATCTCTGGTTGGCTTCAAAGGAGGTGACAGGGAAGGAGCAGGAGGTGACACAGCTGAACCCAAAGAGACATCCTTGTGCACCTTCTCCTCTTGAGTACGTGGTCTCCACGTTGTCCCCAGACACACACACACACACATGGGCACCACGTGTTTCCCCAGCTGGAGAACATTGACCTTGCAGTTGACCAAACATCTCCCCATGTCCCAAAGTCAACACTTTCCCCCCTAAAACCATCAGGTCTCACCTTGGGTGGTCTGCAGAGAGGGGGTGAAGGTCCTTCTGGGTGGAGGTGGCTTCATCTCATGCCTCTTCCACCTCTCTTTAGGCTGGTGGAAGGGGTTGGGTGATTCCATGGTTGACTCTGAGGAGATCGTTGAGGGTGAATAAATCAACCTCAGGTTGTCCCCAAAACTGAGCTCAGATGGTTTCCACGAGTCCTTCACCAGAACCTCACCAGAGTCCTTCACCAGAAGCTTTGAGAAGGTCTCCAGGACCAGTTTGGCTCATGGTTTTTGAGGGGGTTTTTGGGGTGGGGGTTTTGTTGTTGTTGTCCCAGTTTCAGGTTCCAGCCCCGTCTTCTCCGTGGAGGATTTCCAAGATGGTGGAATCCGGGTGGGATGTCGAGCAACCGGTTGGTACCCAAAACCTGAGATGTTTTGGAGAGATTTCCAAGGTCAACAGGTTCCATCTTTCACCGAATTCCACTCCCAAGACCAAAATGGCTTCTTTGAAGTGGAGAAATCCATCATCATCTTGAGGAACATGAACCAAAAGGTGTCCTGTTCCATCAGGAGCACGCGGCTTCCTCAGGAGAAGGACTCCACCATCTTCATCTCGGGTGAGTTCCCACCAGAATTCAAGTTTTTCAAGTCCTACTTGAGAAATTGGAGGTTTTTCCCCCTTAATTTTAAGCACCTAATTGTTGGTGGTGGCATCTGAGGAGGTTTCTGAGGAGGTTTCTCCAGAACTGTGGTGAAAACGGCCATTTTTCTCCTCAAATTTCCAAAATTCCCATGAAAATGCAACTTTAGATGGAAAGATGTCACTGAAGATGCTCCAAGGAGACCAAAGACACCTCTGAGGTGACCAAAGACACCTCCAAGGAGACCAAAGAC